>NW_027205264.1:0-16468 GCF_024711535.1 Dipodomys merriami
ACCTCACCCTAACACTAACCCTGAACCTCAAACTAAGCCTAGCACTAACCCTAACCCCAACACTCATCCTCACGGTAAACCTCAAACTAACCCTAACACTAATCCTCAATCTAACCCTCATCCTCACCCTAACCCTAACACTAACCATCACCCAAACCCTAAACCTCACCCTTACCGCAACCCTTACCCTCAGCAAAAACTTCACCTTACCCTTACTGTCACCCCCACCCTAACGCTAACCCTATCCTAATCCTCACCCTAACACTAACTCCACCCCTAAACCTCACCCTCACCCTAATCCTAACTGTAATCCTAACCCTAACACTAAACTTCACACTACTCCTAACCCTAACACTTACCCTCAACCTCAAACTCAGCTTAAACCTAATCCTAAGCCAAACCCTTACCCTAACCCTCACGCTCACCCTAGCCCTCACCCTAACACAAATCCTAACTCTAAACCTAATCCTCACCCTCACCCTCACCCTAAACCTTATCCTAACCCTAACCCTCACCCTACCCTAAACCTAATCTTATCCCTAAAGCTCAACCTAACCCTAACCCTCAACCTCACCGTAACCCTAACCCTAACCCACACTCTAACCCTAAACTTAACCTGAATCCTACTCTCACCCTAACCCTAACCCTAACTCTCACACTAACCCTAATATTAAACCTCACCCTCACCCTAAAACTCACCCTCACCCTAACCCTATCCCTAACCCTAAAACGCACCCTAAACCTATCCTTTACCCTCACCCTCAACCTCACCATAACTCTAGCCCTAACCCTATCAATAACACTAAACCTAACCCTAAACCTCACCCTTACCCTCAGCCTCACCCTCACTGCAAACTTAACCCTAAACATAGCACTAACAATAAACCTAACCCTAAGCCTAAGCCTAACCCTAACTCTAATTCTCACCTCCACAGACACCCTCAGCCTAAACCTAAGCCTAACCCTAACCCTTACCCTAACCCTCACCATAACCCTAAACCTAACACTAACCCTAACCCTAAACCTAAACCTAAAACTAACCCTAAACCTAACCCTAATCCTTAGCCTCACCTGCACCCTAACCCAAATTCTAACCCTAACCCTCACCCTAACTCTAAGCCTAATCCTAACCCTAACCCTAATCCTCACACTCACCCTCACCCTAACCCTAATCCTAAACCTAACCCTAACCCTAACCTGAACCCTCACCCTAACCCTCACCCTAGCCCTCACCCTAACCCTAACCCTAACCCTAAACCTCATCCTAAACCTGACACTAACCATAAACCTAACCCTCACCCTAACCCGCACACTAACACTCACACTCATGCTCGGCCTAAGCCTAAGCCTAAGCCTAACCCTCACCCTAACCCTAACAGATACCCTAACTCTAACCTTAAATCTCACCCTCACCCTAACCCTAACTCTAACCCTAACCCTAACCCTAACAATAACCCTAACCCTCACCCTAAACATAATCCTCACCCTAACATTAAACATTACACTAACACTTAACCTCACCCTACCAGTAACCCTAACCCTAACATTAACCCTCACACTAACCCTAAACCTAAACTCACCCGAACCCTAACCCTAACCCTAACCATCAACCTAACCCTAACCCTCACGCTCAATGTAACGCTAACCCTAACCCTGACCTTCACCCTAACCATAAACCTCACCCTAACCCTAACCCTCACCCTAACACTTACCCTCACCCTAACACTAACCCTAATACTAATCCTAACCCTAACCCTAACACTCACCCTCACAGTAACAGTAACCCAAACCATAATCCTAACAAATTTCCTAAACATAACCCTAACCCTAACCCTAACCATTACCCTCACCCTAAACCTAACCCTCACCCTAACAGTTACCCTCACCTTAACACTAACTGCAAACCGAACACTAAGCCTCACACTAACCCTAACCATCGCCCTAACCCTAAACCTTACCCTAACACTAACCCTAAACCTCAACCTAACCTTAGCCCTATCCCTAACCCTAACACTGATCCTCACAGTAAACCTCACACTAACCCTAACACTAATCCTCAATCTAACCCTCACCCTCACCCTAACCCTAACCCTAACCCTCACCCTAACCCTAAACCTCACCCTTACCATAACCCTCACCCTCAGCCTAACCTTCACATTACCCTTACTGTCTACCCCACCCTATCCCTCACCCTAAGCCTAACCCTCACCCTAACACTAACTCTACCCCTAAACCTCACCCTAAAACTAATCCTAACTGTAACCCTAAAACTAACACTAAACCTCAAACTAACCCTAAACCTAACCCTCACCCTCAATCTCACCCTCACCATAACTCTAACCCTAACCCTAACAATAACACTAATCCTAACCCTAAACCTAACCCTAACCCTAACGATAATGCTAAAACTCACCCTAACCCTAACCCTAATCCTAACCCTAACCCTCACCCTAACTCTAACCCTCACCGTAAATCTAAGCCTTATTCTAACCCTCACCCTAAACCTAACCCTAACCATAAACCTTCCCCTAACACTAAGCCTAAACCTCACCCTCACCCTAGCCCTCAACTTAACCCTAATCCTAACCCTAAACCTCATCCTAACCCTAACACTAACCCTAATCCTAACCCTCACCCTAAGCCTAACCCTAACCCTCAAACTAACCCTAAACATCACCCTCACCGTAACCGTAACCCTAACCCTCACCCTAACCCTAAACTTAACCTGAACCCTAACTCTCAAGCTAACCATAACCCTAACCGTCAATCTAAAGCTAAACCTCACCCTCTCCCTCAGCCTAACCCTAAGTCTAAGCCTAACACTAACCCTAAACCTCACACTCACACCTAAACATTACCCTAATCCTAAACCTAACCCTAAGCCTAACCCTCACCCTCATCTTAACCCTCACCCTAACCCTAACTCTAACACTAATCCTAACCCTAACACTCAACCTCAGCCTCACCGTTAACCTAACTCTAAACCTAAACCGCACCCTCACCCTAACCCTAACCCTAACGCTCACCCTTAACCTAACTCTAAACCTCACCCTCAAGCTAGCCCTCACCCTAAGCCTAATCCTAACCCTCATCCTAACCCTTACCCTAACACTAACTCTACCCCTAAACCTCACCCTAATCCTAACTCTAACCCTAACCCTAACACTAAAACTCACCCTAACCCTAACCCTAACTCTCACCCTAAACCTAAACCTCACCCTTAACGTAAACCTCACCCTCAGCCTAACCTTCACCTTACCCTTACTGTCAACCCCACCCTATCCCTCACCCTAAGCCTAACACTCACCCTAACACTAACTCAACCCCTAAACCTCACCCTCACCCTAATCCTAACTGTAACCCTAAAATTAACACTAAACCTCACACTAACCCTAAGCCTAACCCTCACCCTCAACCTCACCCTCACCATAACTCCAACCCTAACCCTAACAATAACACTAATCCTAACCCTAAACCTAACCCTAACCCTAACGATAATGCTAAAACTCACCCTCACCCTAACCCTAATCCTAACCCTAACCCTCACACTAACTCTAACCCTCACCATAAATCTAAGCCTCATCCTAACCCTCACCCTAAACCTAACCCTAACCTTAAACCTTCCCCTAACACTAACCCTAAACCTCACCCTCACCCTAGCCCTCAACCTAACCCTAATCCTAACCCTAATCCTCATCCTAACCCTAACCCTAACCCTAATCCTAACCCTCACCCTAAGCCTAACCCTAACCCTCAAACTAACCCTAAACATCACCCTCACCGTAACCATAACCCTAACCCTCACCCTAACCCTAAACTTAACCTGAACCCTAACTCTCAAGCTAACCCTAACCCTAACCATCAGTCTAAAGCTAAACCTCACCCTCTCCCTCAGCCTAACCCTAAGTCTAAGCCTAACCCTAACCCTAAACCTCACACTCACTCTAAACATTACCCTAATCCTAAACCTAACCCTAAGCCTAACCCTCACCCTCACCTTAACCCTCACCCTAACCCTAACTCTAACACTAATCCTAACCCTAACCCTCAACCTCAGCCTCCCCGTTAACCTAACTCTAAACCTAAACCGCACCCTCACCCTAACCCTAACCCTAAACCTCACCCTAACCCTAACTCTAAACCTCACCCTCAAACTAGCCCTCACCCTAAGCCTAATCCTAACCCTCATCCTAACCCTTACCCTAACACTAACTCTACCCCTAAACCTCACCCTAATCCTAACTCTAACCCTAACCCTAACACTCAGCCTCAACCTCACGCTCAGCATAACCCTAAGCCTAAGCCAAAGCCTTACCATAACCCTCACCCTCACCCTAGCCCTCACCCTAACAAAAATCCTAAACCTAACCCTAACCCAAAGCCTCACCCTCACCGTAAATCTTACCCTAACCCTAAACCTCACCATCACCCTAATCCTAATTTTAACCCTAAACCTCAACCTAAACCTAACCCTCAACCTCACTGTAACCCTTAACCTAACACTCAGTCTAACCCTAAACTTAACCCGAATCCTACTCTCACCCTAACCCTAACCCTAAATCTAACCCTAACCCTAACAGTAAACCTCACCCTCACCCTAAAACTCACCCTCACCCTAACAATAACCCTAACCCTAACCCTAAAACTCACCCTAACCCTAACCTTCACCATCACCCTCAACCTCACCATAACTCTAGCCCTAACCCTAACAATAACACTAACCCTAACCCTAACTCTAACCCTCAACCTTACCCTCAGCCTCACCCTCACTGGATACTTAACCCTAACCATTACACTAACAATAAACCTAACCCTAAGCCTAACCCTAACCCTAACTCTAATTCTCACACCCACAGACACCCTCAGCCTAACCCTAAGCCTAACCCTAAGCCTAACCCTAACCTTCACCGTAATCCTACACCTATCACTAACCCTAACCCTAAACCTAACCCTAAATCTAACCCTAAACCTAACCCTAATCCTCAGCCTCACCTGCACCCTAAACCAAACTATAACCCTAACCCTCACCCTAACTCTAAGCCTAATCCTAAACCTAACCCTAAGCCTCACACTCACCCTCACCCTAACCCTAATCCTAAACCTCATCCTAAACTTGACACTAACCATAACCCTAACTCTAACCCTGACCCAAACCCTAACACTCGCCCTCATGCCCGGCCTAAGCCTAAGCCTAAGCCTAAGCCTAATCCTAACCCTCACCCTAACCTAACACTAACCCTAATTCTAACCCTAAATATCACCCTGACCCTAACCCTAACTCTAACCCTAACCCTAACCCTAACAATAACCCTAACACTCACCCTAAACATAATCCTCACCCTAATCCTAAACCTCACACTAACACTTACCCTCACCTACCACTAACCCTTACCCTAACACTAACCCTCACAATAACCCTAAACCTAAACTCACCGTAACCCTAACCCTAACCCTCAACCTAACCCTAGCACTCAGCCTAACCCTAACTCTCACCCTAAAACCTACCCTCACCCTAACACTAACCCTAATACTAATCCTAAACCTATCGCTAACACTCACCCTCACAGTAACAGTAATCCTAACCATAATCCTAACAAAAACCCTAACCTTAACCCTAACACTCACCCTAACCATTAACCTCACTCTAAACCAACCC
This sequence comes from Dipodomys merriami, assembly GCF_024711535.1. Lineage (NCBI taxonomy): Eukaryota > Metazoa > Chordata > Mammalia > Rodentia > Heteromyidae > Dipodomys > Dipodomys merriami. The sequence goes on from NW_027205264.1 coordinate 5,657, forward strand.
TCACCCTAACACTTACCCTCACCTTAACACTAACCTTAACACGAACACTAAGCCTCACAATAACCCTAACCATCACCCTAACCCTAAAACTCATCCTATCACTAACCCTAAACCTCAACTAAACCCTAGCCCTAACACTAACCCTAACACTCATCATCATGGTGAACCTCACACAAACCCTAACACTAATCCTCATTCTAAACCACACCCTCACCCTCACCCTAACCCTAACCCTCACCCTAAACCTAAACCTCACCCTTACCATAACCTTCACCCTCAGGCTAACCTTCACCTTACCCTTACTGTCAACCCCACCCTAACCCTCACCCTAACCATAACCTTCACACTAACACTAACTGTACCGCTAAACCTCACCCTCACCCTAATCCTAACTGTAACCCTAAAACTAACACTAAACCTCACACTAACCTTAACCCTAACCCTCACCCTCAACCTCATGCTCAGCTTAACCCTAAGACAAACCCTTACCCTAACAATCACCCTGACCATAGCCCTCACCCTAACACAAATCCAAACCTAACCCTCAACCTAACCCTAACCCTCACCCTCAACGTAACCTTGACCCTAACCCTAACCCTCACCCTAACCTTAATCTTAACCCTAAACCTCAACCTAACCCTAACCCTCAACCTCACCTTAACCCTTACCCTAACCCTCACCTTAACCCTAAACTTAACCCGAATCCTACTCTCACACTAACCCTAACACTAACTCTCACACTAACCCTAACATTAAACCTCAACCTCACCCTAGCCCTCACCCTAACCCTAATCCTAACCCTTAGCCTCATCCTAACCCTCCCCCTAACCCTTAACCTAACCCTTAAACTAACCCTAAACATCAGCCTCAACCGCACCATCAGCCTAACCCTGAACCTAACCCTAAACCTAACACTAACACACACACTCACCCTAACCTGAACCCTAATCCTAACCCTAAACCTCACCCTCACCCTCAGTGTAACCCTAAGCCAAACCCGAACCCTAACCCTAAGCCTCACAATCACCCTAAACCTCACCTTAATCCTAATCCTAACCCTAACCCTAACCCTCACCCTCAGCCTAACCTTAACCCTAACTCTAACCCTAAACCTCACCCTCACCCTAACCCTAACCCAAAACATCACCCTAACCCTAACCATAAACCTGACCCTCACCCTAGCCCTCACCCTAACCCTAATAATAACCCTAACCCTAATCCTAACCCTAATAATAACCCTAACCCTCATCCTAACCCTCCCCATAACCATAAACATAACCCTCACCCTAACCCTAACCCTCACCCTCACCCTAACCCTCAGCCTAACGCTAAGCCGAACCCTAACCCTAACCCTATCCCTAACCCTCACATTCACCCTAACCCTACCCCTAAACCAAATCCTAAACCTAACCCTAACCCTCACCCTCAGCCTAACCCTCACCCTAACCCTAACCCTGAACCTAATACTAACCCTAACCCTAACCCTCACCCTCAGCCTCAACCTAAACCTAACTCTAACTCTAAACCTCACCCTCACCCTAAACCTAAACCTAACTTCACCCTAACGCTAACTCTAAAGCTCACCCTCACCCTAGCCCTTACCCTAACCCTAATCCTAACCGTAACCCTCATCCCCTAACACTAACCTCACACTCATCCTCACCGTAACCATAACCCTAACAATAACGCTAACAATAACACTAACCCTAACGTAACCCTCACCCTAACCCTAAACCTCACCCTAACACTAACCCTAAACATAACCCTCAACTTAGCCCTCACCCTAACCCTAACCCTCATCCTTACCTTAAACCTCACACTAACCCTAACACTTATCCTCAATCTAACCCTCACCCTTACCATAACCCTCACCCTCAGTCTAACCTTCACCTTTACCCTTACCGTAACACCCACCCTAACCCTGACCCTAACCCTAACCCTCACCCTAAACCTAACTCTACCCCTAAACCTCACCCTCACTCTAACCCTAACTCTAACCCTAACCCTAACACTAACCTCACCCTAAGCCTAACCCTAACCCTTATCCTCAACCAAACGCTCAGACTAACCCTAAGCCTAAGCCTAACACTTACCTTAACCCGCACCCTCACCCTAAACCTCACCCTATCTCTAATCCTAATCCTAACCCTCATCCTAACCCGCACCCTAACCCTAACCCTAACCATCACCCTAACTCTAATCCTCAACCCCACCATCACCCTCAGCCTAACCCTAAACCTAAGCCTAAGCCTAACCCTAAACCTCACACTCACCCACACCCTAACCTTAATCCTAACCCTAACTCTAACACTAACTCTAAACCTCAACCTAACCCTCACCCTAACCTTAACCCTAAAATTAACCATAAACCTACCCCTCGACCTAAGCCAACAACTAAACCTAAACCTAAACCTAAACCTCACCCTCACCCTAATCCTAATCCTGACCCTAAACCTAAACCTCACCCTAACCCTAAACCTAACCCTAACCCTCACCCTCACCCTCACCCTCACCATAACTCTAACCCTAAACCTAACAATAACACTAATCCTAACCCCAAATCTAACCCTAACACTAAACCTAATGCTAAAACTCACCCTCACCCTAACCCTAATCCTAAACCTAACCCTCACCCTAACCCTAACCCTCACACTAACCCTAAACTTAACCTGAACCCTAACTCTCAAGCTAACCCTAACAATAACCGTCAACCTAAACTAACACTCACCCTTTCCCTCAGCCTTAACCTAAGCCTAAGCCTAACCCTAACCCTAAACCTCACACTCACCTTAACTATTACCCTAAACCTAAACCTAAACCTAAGCCTAACCCTCACCCTCACCTTAACCCTCACCCTAACCCTACCTCTAACACTAACCCTAACCCTAACCCTCACCCTCAGTCTCACACTTACCCTAATTCTAAACCTAAACCTCACCCTCACCCCAAACCTAAACTTAACCCTAATCCTCAACCTCACCTTAATCCTAACCCTAAAGATCACCCTCAACCTAGCCCTCAACCTAAGCCTAAGCCTAACACTAAACCTAACCCTAACACACACACTCACCCTCAACCTAACCCTAAACCTAACCCTTACTCTCACCCTCACCCTCACCCTCAGTGTAACCCTAAGCATAACCCTAACCCTAACCCTAACACTCAAAGTCATCCTAACCCTTACCCTAATCCTAATCCTAACCCTAACACTCACCCTCACCCTCAGCCTCACCTTAAGCCTAACTCTAACCTAAAAACTCACCCTCACCTTAACCCTAACCCTAACTCTAAACCTCACCTTCAACCTAGCCCTCATCCTAACCCTAATCCTAAATCTAACAATCATCTTAACCCTCCCCATAATCCTAACCCTAACCCTCACACTAACCCTAATCCTCACACTCACCCTCAGCCTCAGCCAAAACCTAAGCCTAACCCTAATACTCACCCTAACCCTACCCCTCACACTCACCCTAACCCTAACCCTAATCCTAAACCTAACACTATCCCTAACCCTAACCCTCACCCTAACCCTCACCGTAACCCTAAACCTAACACTAAACCTAACCCTAAACCTAACCCTAAATCTAACCCTAAACCTAAACCTAATCCTCAGCCTCACCTGCACCCTAAGTGAAACTCTAACCCTAACCCTCACCCTAAGTCTAAGCCTAATCCTAACCCTAACCCTAAGCCTCATACTCACCCTCACCCTAACCCTAAACCTAACCCTAAACCTATCCCTAACCCTAACCCTCACCCTAACCCTAACCCTAGCCCTCATCCTAACCCTAACACTAGCCCTCACCCTAACCCTAACCTAAGCCGAAACCTCATCCTTAAACGGACACTAACCATAACCCTAACCCTCAACCTCATGCTTGGCCTAAGCCTAAGCCTAACCCTAACCCTCACACTCACCCTAACCCTAACTCTAACCCTAAATCTTATCCTCACCCTAACTCTAACTCTAACCCTAACCCTAACCCTAACAATAACCCTAACCCTCACCCTAAACATAATCCTCACCCTAACCCTAAACCTCACACTAACACTTACCTTCACCTACCACTAACCCTAACCCTAACACTAACCCTCACACTAAGCCTAACCCTAAACTCACCCGAACCCTAACCCTAAACCTAACCCTCAACCTAACCCTAACCTTCACGCTCAATGTAACCCTAACCCTAACCCTGACCATCACCATAACCATAACCCTCACCCTCACCCTAACCCTCACCCTAACACTTACCCTCATCCTAACACTAACCCTAATACTAATCCTAATCCTATCGCTAACAATCACCCTCACAGTAACAGTAACCCAAACCATAATCCTAACAAAAACCCTAACCTTAACCCTAACCCTCACCCTAACCATTACCCTCACCCTAAAACTAAACCTCACCCTAACAATTACCCTCACCTTAACACTAATCGTAACCCGAACACTAAGACTCACATTAACCCTAACCATCACCCTAACCCTAAACCTCACCCTAAAACTAACCCTAAACCTCAACCTAACCCTAGCCCTAACCCTAACCCTAAGACTCATCCTCACGGTAAACCTCACACTAACCCTAACACTAATCCTCAGTCTAACCCACACCCTCACCCTAACCCTAACCCTAAGCCTCACTCTAAACCTAAACCACACCCTTATCGTAACCCTCACCCTCAACCTAACCCTCACGTTACCCTTAATGTCACCCCCACCCTAACCCTCATCCTAACCCTAACACTCAAACTAACACTAACTCTAAACCTAAACCTCACCCTCACCCTAATCCTAACTGTAACCCTAAAACTAACACTAAACCTCACATTAACCCTAACCCTAACTCTCACCCTCAACCTCACGCTCAGCTTAAAACTAAGCCTAAGCCAAACCCTTACCCTAACCCTCACCCTCACCCTTGCACTCACCCTAACACAAATCCGAACCCTAACCCTCAACCTAACCCTCACCCTCACCGTAACCCTTACCTAACCCTAACCCTCATATTCACCCTAACCCTAATCTTAACCCTAAACCTCAACCTAACCCTAACCCTCAACCTCACCGTAACCCTTACCCTAACCCTCACCTTAACCCTAAACTTAACCTGAATCCTACTCTCACACTAACCCTAACACTAACTCTCACACTAACCCTAACATTAAACCTCAACCTCACCTTAGCCCTCACCCTAACCCTAATCCTAACCCTAACCCTCATCCGAACTCTCCCCCTAACCTGTAACCTTACCCTCAAACTAAAACTGAAACTCACCCTCACCCTCACAATCAGCCTAACCCTAAACCTAACCCTAAACCTAACCCTAACACACACACTCACACTCACCCGAACCCTAATCCTAACCCTAAACCTCACCCTCACCCTCACCCACAGTGTAACCCTAAGCCAAACCCAAACCCTAACCCTAACCCTCAAAATCACCCTAAACCTTACCCTAATCCTAATCCTAACCCTAACACTAACCCTCACCGTCAACCTCATCTTAACCTTAACTCTAACCCTAAACCTCACCCTCACCCTAACCCTAAACCTAACCCAAACTGAAACCTCACCCTCACCCTAACCCTAAACCTGACCCTCACCCTAGCCCTCACCCTAACCCTAATACTAACCCTGACACTCATTCTAACCCTCCCCATAACCATAAACCTAACCCTCACCCTAAACCTAACCCTCACCCTCACCCTAAACCTCAGGCTAACCCTAAGCCTAACCCTAACCCTAACCCTACCCCTAACCCTCACATTCACCCTAACCCTACCCTTAAACCAAATCCTAAACCTAACCCTAACCCTCACCCTCAGCCTAAACCTCACCCTAAACCTAACTCTAAACCTAACAGTAACCCTAACCCTAACCCTCACCCTCAGCCTCACCTTAAACCTAACTCTAACTCTAAACCTCACCCTCACCCTAAACCTAACCCAACCCCTAAACTTCACCCTAACGCTAACCCTAAAGCTCACCCTTACCCTAGCCCTTAACTAACCCTAATCCTAACCCCAACCCTCATCCTAACACTTCCCCTAACACTAACCCTCACCCTCAACCTCACCCTCACCCTCACCGTAATCATAACCCTAAAAATAACGCTAACAATAACCCTAAACCTAACCCTAAGCCTCACCCTAACCACAAGCCTCACCCTAAAACTAACCCTCAGCCTAACAATTACCCTCACCCTAACACTAACCCTAACCTTAACACTAACCCTCAAACTAACCCTAACCATCCCCCTAATCCTAAAGCTCACCCTAACACTAATCCTAAACCTAACCCTCACCTTAGCCCTCACCCTAACCCTAACCCTCATCCTTACCCTAAACCTCACAATAACCCTAACACTTATCCTCAATCTAACCCTCACCCTCACTCTAACCCTAACCCTAACCCTCACCCTAACCCTAACCCTCACCCTTACCATAACCCTCACCCTCAGTCTAACCTTCACCTTTACCCTTACAGTAACCCCCACCCTAATCCTGACCATAACTCTAACCCTCACCCTAACCCTAACTCTACCCCTAAACCTCACCCTCACTTAACCCTAACCCTACCACTAAACCTCACCCTAACCCTAACTCTAAACCTTATCCTCAACCAAACGCTCAGCCTAACCCTAACCCTAAGCCTAACACTTACCTTAACCCACATCCTCACCCTAGCCCTCACCCAACCCTAATCCTAATCCTAACCCTCACCCTAACCGTAACGCTAACCATCAACCTAAATCTAATCCTCAGCCCCACCCTCACCCTCAGCCTAACCATAAGCCTAAGCCTAAGCCTAACCCTAACCCTCACACACACCCTCACCCTAACCCTAATCCTAGCCCTAACTCTAACACTAATCCTAAACCTCAACCTAACCCTCACCCTAACCTTAACCCTAAAATTAACCCTAACCCTAACCCTCGACCTAACCCTCCAACTAACCCTAAACCTAACCCTAAACCTTATCCTCACCCTAACCCTAATCCTAACCCTAAACCTAAACCTCACCCTAACCCGAAATCTAACCCTCACCCTCACCCTCACCCTCACCATAACTCAAACCCTAACCCTAACCATAACACTAATCCTAACCCTAACCCTAACCCTAACCCTAATGCTAACACTCAGCCATACCCTAACCCTAATCCTAACACTGACCCACACCCTAACCCTAAACCTCACCCTCACCATAACCCTAACCCTCATACTAACCCTCACCCTAAACCTAACCCTAACCTTAAACCTTACCCTAACACTAACCTTAATCCTCACCCTCACCCTAGCCCTCAACCTAAACCTTATCTTAACCCTAATCTTCATCCTAACCCTCACCCTAACCCTAATCCTATCCCTCACCCTAACCCTAAACCTAACCCTCAACCTAACCCTAAACAGCACCCTCACTGTAACCCTAACCCTAACCTTCACCCTAACCCTAAACTTAACCTGAACCCTAACTGTCAAGCTAACCCTAACCCTAACGGACAAGCTAAAGCTAACCCTCACCCTCTCCCTCATCCTAACCCTAAGCCTAAGCCTAACCCTAACCCTAACCCTCACCTTAACCCTAACTCTACCCCTAAACCTCACCCTCACTCTAACCCTAACTCTAACCCTAACACTAAACCATACCCTAACATAACCCTAACCCTTATCCTCAACCAAATGCACAGCCTAACCATAAGCCTAAGCCTAACACTTACCCTAACCCACACCCTCACCCTAGCCCTCACCTGAAACCTAATCCTAACCCTAACCCTCATCCTAATTCACAAACTAACCCTAACCCTAACCATCACCCTAATTCTTATCCTCACCCCCACCCTCACCCTCAGCCTAAACCTATTCCTAACCCTAACTCTAATAGTAATCCTAAACTTCAACCTAACCCTCACCCTTACTTAACCCTAAACGAACCCTAAACCTAACCCTCGACCTAAGCCTCCAACTAACCCTAAACCTAAACCTCACCCTAACCCTAAACCTAACCCTCACCCTCACACTCACCCTCACCCTCACCATAACTCAAACCCTAACCCTAACAATACCACTAATCCTAACCCTAAACCTAACCCTAACCCTAACCCTAATGCTAAATCTCACCCTCAACCTAACCCTAATCCTAACCCTAACCCTCACCCTAACCCTAACCCTCACCCTCACCGTAACCCTAACACTCATCCTAACCCTCACCCTAAACCAACCCCTAACCTTAAACCTTACCCTAACTCTAACCCTAAGCCTCACCCTCACCCTAGCCCTCAACCTAACACTAATCGTAAACCTAATCCTCATCCTAAACCTCACTCTAACCCTAACCCTAACCCTCACCCTAACCCTAACGCAAACTCTCAACCTAACCCTAAACATCACCCTCACCATAACCCTAATCCTAACCCTCACTCTAACCCTAAACTTAACTTGAAACATAACTCTTAAGCTAACCCTAACCCTAACCGTCAACCTAAAGCTAACCCTCACCCTCTCCCTCAGCCTAACCCTAAGCCTAAGCCTAACCCTAACCCTATACCTCACACTCACCCTAAACATTACCCTAAACCTAAATATAACACTAAGCCTAACCCTCACACTCTCCTTAACCCTCACCCTAATACTAACTCTAACACTAACTCTAACCCTAACCCTCATCCTCAGCCTCACCCTTACCCTAACTCTAAACCTAAACCTCACTCTCACCCTAACCCTAATCCTAAACCTCACCCTAATCTTAACCCTAAACCTCACCCTCAGCCTAGCCCTCACCCTAAGCCTAATCCTAACCCTCATCCTAACCCTCACCCTAACAATAACCCTACCCCTCACCCTACCCCTCACCCAAACCCTAATCCTAACCTTACCCCTCAACTTAAACCTAACCCTCACCCTCACCCTCACCGTAACCCTTACCTAACTCTCACCCAATACATATAATTAACACAAATCCTAACTATCACCCTAACCCTATCCCTATCCCTAAAGCTCACCCTAACCCTAACCCTAAACCTCACCCTCACCCTAGACCTCACCCTAACCCTAATCCTAACCCTAACCCTCATCCTAAACTTCCCCCTAACCCTTACCATAACCCTCACCCTCACCCTAACCCTAAACCTAACCCTTACCCTCACCCTGAGCCTCAACCTCAGTGTAATCCTAAGCCTAATCCTAACCCTAATCCTAACACTCACACTCACCCTAACCCTTACCCTAAACCTAATCCTAACCCTAACCCTCACCCTCACCCTCAGCCTCACCTTAAGCCTAACTCTAATCCTAAAACTCACCCTCACCCTAACCCTCACCCTAACACTCACCCTAAACCTAACCCTAAGCCTAACACTAACCCTAACCCTAACCCTCGCCCTCAGCCTCACCCTAACCCTAACTCTAACCCTAAACCTCACCTTCACCATAACCCCAACCTTAACCCTAACCCGAAACCTCACCCTAACCCTAACCCTAACCCTAACTCTAACCCTAAACCTCACCCTCACCCTCACCCTAACCCTAACCCTAACCCTAAAACTTACCTTAACCCTAAACTTCACCCTCACCCTCAACCTCACTGTAACTCTCGCCCTAACCTTAACAATAATACTAACCCTAACCCTAACCCTCACCCTCACCCTCATCCTCACCCTCACCGCAAACTTAACCCTAAACATAACAATAACATTAACCCTAACCATAAACCTAAACCTAACTCTAAGTCTAATCCTCACCCCCACAATCACCCTCAGCCTAACCCTAAACCTAACCCTAACACTAACACTAACACTAACCCCAAACCTAAACCTAACCCTGAATCTAACCCTAAACCTAACCCTAATCTTCAACCTCACCTGCACCCTAAACCACACCCTAACCGTCACTCTAACTCTAAGCCTAACCCTAACCCTAAACCTAAGCCTCACACTCACCCTCACCCTAACCCTAAACCTAAACCTAACCCTATCCCTAACCCTAACACTTACCCTAACCCTACCCCTCACCCTCACCCTAACCCTAACCTTAAACTTCATCCTAAACCTGACACTAATCATAACCCTAACCCGCAACCTAACCCGAACCCTAACCCTAAACCTAACACTAACATTAACTCGAACCCTAAATCTCACCCTTACCCTCACCCTAAACCTAACTCTAACTGTAATTCTAACCCTAACAACAACCCTAACCCTAACCATAACCATAATCCTCACCCTAACCCTAACCCTCATCCTAAGACTTACCCTCACCATAAGCCTAACCCTAACGCTAACAATAACCCTAACCCTCACCCTCACCCTAACCATAACCCTCACCCAAACCCTAAGCTCACCCTAACACTAACCCTAACACTTATCCTCAATCTAACCCTCACCCTCACTCTAACCCTAACCCTAACCCTCACCCTGACCCTAACCCTCACCATTACATTAACCCTTACCCTTAGTCTAACCCTCACCTTTACCTTTACTGTAACCCCCACCCTAACCCTGACCCTAAACCTAACCCTAACCCTAACCCTAACTCTACCCCTAAACCTCACCCTCACTCTAACCCTAACTCTAATACTAACCCTAACACTAAAACTCACCCTAACCCTTATCCTCAACCAAATCCTCAGCCTAAACCTAAGCCTAACATTTACCCTAACCCACACCCTCACCCTACTCCTCACCCTAACCCTAATCCTAACCCTCATCCTAACCCTCACCCTAACCCTAACCCTAAACATCACCCTAACTCTAATCCTCACCCCCACCCTCACCCTCAGCCTAACCCTAAGCCTAATACTAAACCTAACCCTAA
>NW_027205265.1:0-16466 GCF_024711535.1 Dipodomys merriami
ATAAGTTTATCTGACTTGAGGAAGGGGAGGGAAGCACAGAAGCAGTAGGACAATGGGTGAACCAACGCAGCAGTGATGCTCACTAAGACACTATGTTGGAAATGAAGTATACAACTGGGGGGAGGGACAGAAGGGAGTTGGAAGGAGAAAACCTGGGAGAAACTGAGGGAGGGGTGACACTGTCAAAAAAGAAATATATTCATTACCTGACTTATGTAACTGTAACCCCTCTGTATATCACTTTTACAATAATTTCTTTTTTAAAAAAGGATGCAAACTGTTAAGCCTACAATCCAGAATCTTATTGTCTGCTCTCAATTTAAGAGTATATACACGAAGTGGGGCAGTGGCTCAAATGGTAGAGCACTAGCCTTGAGCTGAAGAGTTCAGGGACAGCCCTCAGGCCCAGAGTTCAAGCCTCATGACAGGCAAAATAAAAAAAGCTTATACAGCAAGACAGATGTTATTGTTTAATCCCTTTTGATATAACTAAATTCCTCCAAAGATATACAATTAAAAAATAATCCACTTTATAATAAATTGTATGCCTCTGTGAACAAAAATGCAATCTCTTCTTAAATAATTTTATGTTTCCCAGCTGTCCCCAAGATTAATTACATATAATAAATTATATACTCTCTACATCCCAACAAAACTACCAATGAAATGATTTTGCCATCTTGGTATTTCTTATTGAAGTAAAACCCTTACTAATTACACAACTATAAAAACTTGATAATTGTTCAATATTTGTGAAGCACTTGGATGCATAAACTCACCCTTATTTTAATAGTTGATTCATATAATTGCTTTAGCAGGATAGAACACATCTTACTTTCATACTTTTAATTAAACATCAAATGCAATTTTTTTTAAACAACTATAATCTCGAATGTTTGAGCTGGAAAATATTTCATTTTGTCAAGGTAAATAAGAAAACTGAGACTTAATGATGGCTTAGAAATCACATTTCCACAAAGTCTGCCAAGCTAGACATGCATTAAAACTATTTCTTGAGACTCCAAAGGGTCTATTCACCTTTTGTAACATGCAGATTTTTCTACTAGTGATGCTCACAGGGAACTGATTCTAAATTTACCCAATTTAGTTTGGTTCAGACAGATGTTTGAATACACCCTTATAACTAGGTTAGTTATTGCTGATAAATATTTCAAATCATTTGGGTTTTTTTGTTATTGTTGTTGGCTTTTTGGGGAGGGGGGAGTTCTTTTTCTTTGCTTTTTTTTTTTCCTGTGGTGGTCCTGGGACTTGAACTCAGGATTTCAACTTCTTGCTTAGCATTTTTGTTCAAGGCTGACACACTACCTATTAAGCCACCCTCCACTCTGGACTTTTTGCTGGTTAATTGGACATAAGAATCTCATAGATTTGTCTGCCTAGGCTACCTTCAAACATTAGTCCTCAGATCTCAACCCAATGAACAGCGAGTACTACAGCCTTCATTTGTTCTTATAATACTGTTTTATTGTTGTGTTGGGTTTTTTTGTTGCTACATTTGTTTTGTTTTTAGCAGTACTGGAGATTGAACAGAGGGCCTTGTGATTGCTGGGCAAGTATTCTACCACTTGAGTCACACTCCTATACCTCATTCTTACAATAAAAGATAGGTTATTCTTTGGAGGGAAAGTCCATTTCTCAAGTCCAACAAGTTTGTCCAGTAGGTAACAAGAATGGCATGCCAATTGTCAACTGAAGAGCCAAAGTAACTCCATTTTTAGATTAACCCCACCATCTTGTACTAGGCTGCCCTCAGAGTAACCCCAAGAGAGAGAAAAACAGTTCTCGGAAAAACTGCAGATTGCCACCAACCCTGCCCAGTCTTAAGAAACAAAACAATTGCCCAAGTGTTCCAGGAACAGAATATAACGGTTTTGCAACCATCGAACCGTCAAATGTGGACCAATAGTTCAGAAAAAGGGCAGTGCGTTTAGAGTGGACTCAAACCTCGGTACATGGGCCAATAAAAATTGACTATGCAAGGCTGGGCGCTTGTGGCTCACACCTGTAATCCTAGCTACTCAGGAGGCTGAGATCTGAGGATCACAGTTCAAAGCCAGCCCGGGCAGAAAAGTCTGTGAGACTCTTATCTCCAATTAACCACTGGAAAACCAGAAGTGGTGCAAAAAAAAAAAAAGACTATGCAATCTTTATAAACATTAACCAATCATGTAACTGCTTGTGTGGAAATCCCCTAAACTTGTTTGTTAAATGCTATAAAAGCTGTGCTGACCTTGTGCTCTGGGCCTCTTAGTGTCACTGATTACCAAGTGCGCAGAGGACCAAGCTCAAGCTTGCAAATAAACGACTCTTTTGCTGTTTGCATTGATCATGGTCTCTGGTGGTCTTTCAGGGTCCCGAGTCTGTACAACACAATCAGCATATTGGGAAGAATTAAAAATGGTTCTACAAAGAATTAATAACCCAACGGCCCCCATAAACAGGCGGGAGTTGCAATCCTAATATCAGATAAAATAGACTTCAAATTAAAATTCGTGAGAAGAGATAAAGAAGGTCACTACATACTAATTAAGGGATCTCTCCTTCAGGAGGATATTACAATTCTAAATATCTATTCGCCAAACAATGGAGCACCCAAACTTATCCAAGAAACACTACTTTCCCTCAAATCCCATATAGATCCAAAGACATTAATTGTTGGGGATTTAACACACCACTCTCCCCACTAGATAGATCAACTTGGCAAAAACTCAACAGAGAAACCACAGATCTAAACAGCTGCATAGATCAACTAGATTTAACAGACATCTACCCAACATTTCACCCGGCAGTATCAGAATACATGTTTTTCTCAGCAGCACATGGAACATTTTCTAAAATAGACCACATTTTAAGCCACAAAGCAAACTTGTCTAAATTCAGAAACATTGAAGTTATACCTTGCATTCTCTCTGACCACAAGGGAATAAAATTAGAACTCAACACCAAAAGCCACCAAAGAAAGTCCGGTATCACATGGAGGCTGAACAACACACTGCTGAATCACGAGTGGGTCATGGAAGAGATTAGAAAGGACATTCAAATGTTCATGCTATTCAACAAAAATGAACACACAAATTACCAGCTCCTCTGGGACACAGCAAAGGCAGTACTCAGGGGCAAGTTTATAGCTCTGAGCTCCTACATCAACAAATTGGAGAGATCTGAAACCAACAATTTAATGACACAGCTAAACCTCCTTGAAAAAGAGCAGCAAGATAAACCCCAATCCAGTAGACAGAAAGAAATAAAGTTAAATCAGAATTAAATGAATTAGAATCCAAAAAACTATAGAAAGAATCAACAAAACAAAGAGTTGGTTCTTTGAAAACTTTAACAAAATTAACAGACCCTTAGCAAATCTTATTAGAAAAAGAAGAGAACACACCCAAATAAATAAACTCAGAGATGAGAATGGAAACATCACCACAGAAACAACCAAGATTCAGAACATTATAAGGGAATACTTCTCAAAACTTTGAGAACTTGACAGAAATGGACCTTTTCCTACCAAATATTGACATGCCAAAACTAAATCAAGATGAGTTAAACCATCTTAACAGGCCCATATAAAGCATTGAAATAGAAACAGCAATAAGAGACCTCCCAGCTAAGAAAAGTCCAGGACCAGATGGTTTTACAGCGGAATTTTACAAGGCCTTCAAAGCAGAGCTCACACCAATACTCCTCCAACTCTTCAATGAAATTGAAAGAGAAAGCTCACTACCGAACACATTCTATGAAGCCAGCATAACCCTCATCCCCAAAACTAGGAAGGGACTCATCAAAGAAAGAGAACTATAGACCCATTTCTTTGATGAACATTGATGCAAAACTTCTCAACAAAATTTTGGCCAATCGACTTCAACAATTCATCCAAAAAATCATACACCACAATCAAACAGGATTCATTTCAGGGATGCAAAGCTGGTTCAATATATGCAAATCAATTAATATTATTCATCACATCAACTGGAGCAAGAATAAGAACCACATGGTTATCTCAATAGATGCAGAAAAAGCATTTGACAAGATCCAACACCCCTTTATGATGAAGGTTTTGGAAAAATTAGGAATCCATGGAACATTCCTCAATACAATAAAGGCTGTGCGTGACAAACCTACAGCCAGCATTATACTTAATGGTGAAAAACTAAAGCCATTTCCTCTTAACTCAGGAACAAGATAAGGATGCCCACTCTCTCCACTTCTCTTCAATCTAGTATTAGAATGCCTAGCTACAGCAATAAGACAAGATGCAGACATAAAGGGGATCCAAATAGGGAAAGAAGAAATAAAACTCTCCCTCTTTGCAGATGACATTATCTTGTATTTAAAGAATCCCATAGACTACACTCCCAAATTACTCAAGCTGATTCAAAACTTTGACAAAGTAGCAGGTTATAAAATTAACCCCCCAAAATCAATGGCTTTTCTGTATGCCAACAATGAGAAAAGTGTGACTGAAATTAGGAAAGCAACTCCATTTGTAATAGACCCCCAAAAATAAAATACCTAGGAATTAACTTAACCAAAGAAGTGAAGGACCTCTATGATGAAAACTTTAAAATCTTGAAAAAGGAAATCAAAACAGAACTTAGAAAATGGCAAAACCTCCCATGCTCCTGGATTGGAAAGATTAACATCGTGAAAATGGCAATACTTCCCAAGGCTATCTACAAATTCAACGTGATACCTATCAAAATTCCAACCTCATTCTTCAAGGAAATAGAAGAGGCAATCCAAAAATTCATATGGAACAATAAAAGACCCCGAATAGCAAAAACGCTCCTCAACGGAAAGAACACTGTTGGAGGAATATCAATACCAAATTTCAAACTCTACTATAAAGCCATAGTAATCAAAACAGCTTGGTATTGGCATAAGAACAGACCTCAGGACCAATGGAATAGAATTGAAAATCCAGAAATGAACCCACAGACCTATAGCCATCTAATCTTCGATAAGGGAGCTAAAACAATAGAATGGAAAAAGGACAGCCTCTTCAGTAAATGGTGCTGGCAAAATATCACCCTGCACCAGAATCAACTCCAAATGGATCAAAGACCTCGGAGTCAAAGCAGACACTCTGAAAACATTACAGGATGGAATAGGAGAAACCCTAGGTCTCCTTGGCTCAGGCCGAAATTTTCTGAATAGAGACCTGGAAGCACAACAAATCAAAGAAAGGTTGGACAAATGGGATTGCATGAAGTTGCAGAGCTTCTGCATGGCAAAGGACATAGCTAGCAAGATCAATAGAAAGCCCACAGATTGGGAGAAGATCTTTACTAGCCATACAACGTACAAGGGTCTCATATCTAAAATATACTTGGAACTCAAAAAATTAAATCTCCCAACAACAAATCCTCAAAGAAACAACTGCCCAATAAATAAGTGGACTAAAGACTTAAAGAGAAGCTTCTCTGAAGAAGAAAGAAGGATGGCCAATAGACACATGAAGAAATGTTCAACATCCCTAGCCATAAAAGAAATGCAAATCAAAACAACATTGAGATACCACCTCACTCCAGTTAGAATGGCAAAAATCAAGAACTCTAAAAACAACAGATGCTGTAAGGGGATGTGGACAGAAGGGAACCTTACTGCATTGTTGGTGGGAATGTAAACTTGTTCAACCACTTTGGAAAGCAGTATGGAGGTCCCTCAAAAGACTTCACATAGAGCTCCCCTATGACCCAGCAATCCCACTTTTGGGCATTTACCCAAATGTTTACAAACAAGACCACACTAAAGCTACCAGCACACCTATGTTTATTGCAGCATTATTTACCATAGCTAAGATATGAAACCAACCCAGATGCCCCTCAGTACATGAATGGATCAAGAAAATGTGGTATATATACACAATGGAATTCTATGCCTCCATCAGAAAGAATGACATTGCCCCATTTGTTAGGAAATGGAAAAACTTGGAAAAAATTATATTAAGTGAAGTAAGCCAGGCCCAAAGAAACATAGGTCCCATGATTTCCCTTATTTGCAATATCTAGTATATGTATGAGTCAAGCGGAAAAGGTTAGATAATGTGATGTTAGGAAAATGAACCCTTAGATATGTATTTTAATGTTTTTTCTTTCATGCATTTGTTTCTAATGCATTTATAAGATTATCCCTTTGTTGCTTTGTATGTCCCTCCCCCACAGTATAACCCCTGCTTTCACTATATTTGATGTCAGTATAACTTGTGGAGGAGATGGGGAAAAACCAGTTGTTTAAGGATACAGGTGGACCTGTTGCAACAATGAGAAGTACAAGTTGTCGTGTCGAAAACGAGCTTTACAACATTGATGCGGGGGGAGGGGGGGAAGGGGGGGATGATTGGGTGGGGGGGTGGGGGGGAGGCTGGGAAGGGATGTGAAGGGTAAATGAAGGAGGAGGCTGCAATGCTTGATAAGAAATGTATGCATTATCCTGCCCATGTAATTGTAACCCCTCTGTACAGTATGGTGACCAAAAAATTATATTAAATTTAATAAAAAGAATTAATAACCCAGTCAGGTGCTGATGGCTCACACCTGTAATCCTAGATACGGGGGGGGGGGAGGGGGAAAGAGGAGAGGGGAGGAGCAGGGGAAGGCTGAGTTTTGCAGTTCAGTGCCAGCCAGGGCAGGAAAGTCTATGAGACTTTTATCTCCAATTAACCATAAAACCAGAAATGGAGCTGTGGCTCAAAGTTGTAGAGTGTTAGCCTTGAGCAAAAAGAACCAGGGACAGCACCCAGAGTTCAAGTCCTGGGACCTATGAAAAAAGAAAGAAGAAAGAAAGGAAAGAAAGAAAGAAAGAAAGAAAGAAAGAAAGAAAGAAAGAAAGAAAGAAAGAAAGAAAGAAAGAAAGAAAGAAAGAAGGAAAGAAAGAAAGAAGGAAGGAAGGAAGGAAGGAAGGAAGGAAGGAAGGAAGGAAGGAAGGAAGGAAGAAAAGAGTGAGAGAGAGAGGGAAGGAGGGAGGGAGGGAGAGGAAGGAAGATGAAGGAAGGAAGGAAGGAAGGAAGGAAGGAAGGAAGGAAGGAAGGAAGGAAGCAAGCAAGCAAGCAAGCAAGCAAGGAAGGAAGCAAGGAAGGAAGGGGAAGTGTAGGGAGCCAGGGTAAACGCCATTACAAGATGGCGCCCACTCCCTTGCAGCTTTGAGGTAACCACTCCATTTCAGGCGGTGCTTGGCGGGACGGTGGGTCCTGGGCTTTGCGCATGCGCGAGCCACGTAGAGTCCCCAGCCAATCCCGTGGCACCTGGTGACGGTGAAAGGCAGACGACCAATGATAGAAAGACCCGTGTTCCTATTCCCTATATAAGCTGCCATGTTTTGGGTGCACGCGCTCTCGCGCTCAAGCTCCCCCATCAACTAAAAGGCTCTCCAATAAAGCGTGATCTGAGAAGACTCCTGGTGTGGTGTTCGTTCTTCCTCGCTGGTCGAGAAGGCGCGCGCCGCAAAGTGGTGCCGAAACCCGGGACCCGCGCGAGAGGCCAAACCGGAGCCAGAACTCAATACGCGGAGAGGGGACGTCGGTAAGTATCCCCCGGTATGCTGTTCACTGTAGATTTAGATATTTATTGGTTGCTTGCATTGCTTCTTCCTTTGTGGTTTGTCTTTTTGATGGTGCGCACTTGCCTCGAGGAGGGAGGGTTTGATTTAATCCAGGAAGGATGCAAAGTACTAACACGGCATCAGGATAGTCTATCAGAGTCAGCATCCAGTAATGGGGAGGAAAATAGGCCTAAAAGAAAAAGGGAAAAAAGCCAAAAGGATCCTAAAGAATTAAAGCAGGAGGGACTGCAGCCCTCACAAAAGGAGAAGGGTCTTAGGGAGGAGGGGGTCTCCTTGAGACCTTCTTTAAAAGCAAACCGGTTCTCAGCCCTACATGTGGAAGGGCGGGACCAAGAATGCAGTGATCTTGTGAGTGACTCAGAGGAAGAAATGTTAGAGGAGGAGGGAGAGCAGCAGCTCGATCCAGCTGATAGTGAAGACTTAAAAGAGGCTGCGGCGGAGTATGAGTCAGACAGATATGGGGGGTGGCGCCCCCTAGGGGTGGGAGTACCGCAACAGCCAGGAAGAGGAAACGGAGCTGCCCCTCACCCATCGCCCCCCCCCCCCCCGCCTTGCCCGCCGGCGGGGCGGAGTCACTTTATAAAAGGAAGCACCTGGTCGCGGTTGGCGGCCGCTTTTCCAGTTTTTGAAAATCCAATTACTAATGAAAGAAATTTTGAGCCGGTTTCCTACTTCCAGCTTAAGGATTTAGTTGAGGCAGTCCGGACTTATGGAGTGACGGCTAATTATACCACTGCCCTGCTCCGAAGACTGACCGTCAATGCTATGACGCCCACGGACTGGTTTGAGGTAGCCCGTACCTGTCTCAATCATGGGCAGTTCCTCGATTTCCGGTCTATTGTTCAAGACAAGGTTCAAGCCCAATACAGACAAAATGTCCGTGACAGGCACCTGGACTGGACCGTAGATAAGCTTCTCGGGCAGGGGCCCTACACGGTAGACCAGACAGGATATCCCTTTGAAGTATACCACCAGGTAAACGAGATCTTTTACAGGTCCTGGCGGGCCCTCCCAAACAAGAGAGAGATGGCTGGCAATCTAACAAAAATCATGCAGGCCCCTAATGAGCCATTTTCTGATTTTGTTGCCCGTATGCAAGAGACAGCCGAGCGGGTGTTAGGAAATCTGGAAACAGCCATGCCATTTGTACAGCAAATCATTTTTGAACAAAGCACCAAGGAATGTCAGAGGGCAATTACCCCAGTAAGAACTCAAAGCCTAGAAGCTTGGTTAAAAGCCTGCAGAGAAGTAGGTGGCTCCCTGACCAATGCGGGGCTGGCGGCTGCTGTCTTGTCGGCTGCCGGGGCCGCAAAAGATAGTAAAGGAAAAGGGTGTTTCCGGTGTGGTCAGTTGGGACATTTTAGACAACAGTGCCCAAAAAATGGTGGTCCTGCGCAAAACGTACCCAGGCCGCCAAGGACTCCAGGAGTGTGTCCTCGTTGTAAAAAGGGAAAGCATTGGGTCAACGAGTGCAGGTCAGTTAGAGACATCAATGGACATTTTATCCCCCAAATTACTCCAAACGCTGATTCGGAACCAGAGCCAAAAAACGGGAAGGAGGGCCCTCGTCCCCAGGGCCCGAAAATTTACGGGGCATTTCAGACTCTGGCTCCCGGACAGCACCCGCAACAACCCCCCAGCCAAAGAGAGCAACCTCAGGCTCCGCAGGGTTGGACCTCTGTGCCACCTCCGGACGGGTATTAACACAGCAGATGGGTGTCCAGATTGTGGAGACAGACATGACAGGATCCCTAGATGAAGGCACTGTAGGAATAGTTTTAGGACGCTCCTCCTCCACAATGAGAGGATTAATAATTTTCCCGGGAGTGATTGACCCTGACTATACGGGGACTATCAAGGTCCTCTGCCATGTCCCCCATGGAGTGGTGTCCATTTCTCCCGGGGATAGAATTGCACAGCTCCTGCTTTTGCCTTCTCTTCATGGCAACTTCCCTGCTAAGGAGATAGAGAGAGGAGATAAAGGGCTAGGCTCCACTGGAGTCGACCTTACATGCCTGTCCATAACTTTAGACCAAAGACCCATGCTAACTCTCCAAGTGGAAGGGAGAAGATTTGAGGGACTGGTGGATACAGGGGCAGATCAAAGCATCATCCAAAGAGGGGAGTGGCCAAAGCAATGGCCAACTCAGAAATCCTCCCAGACCTTACAAGGGCTGGGCTATGCCGATGCCCCACAGTTAAGTGCAAAAGAATTGACTTGGAAAACAGACAAAGGCCAAGTTGGAAAAATGCAGCCATTTGTGGTAGATGTCCCTGTCAATCTTTGGGGAAGAGATGTGCAGCAACAGCTAAAGCTAACTTTAACTAATGATTATTCTGAGGCCAGTCAGAATATGATGAAACAGCAAGGATTTGTGCCAGCCTTGGGGCTTGGTCGGCGTCTCCAAGGACGCAAGGAGCCAATAGAGCCACTTGCTAAACAGGACAGGAAGGGTTTGGGTTTTTCTTAGGGGCCTCTGAAAACAAAGCTTCCACTGAAGGTGCGGTACCCATACCTTGGTTAACACAAAAGGCGGTGTGGGTTCCTCAGTGGCCCCTCTCTCGAGAAAAATTGGAAGCGGCTCAAACTCTTGTCCAGGAACAGCTGCAGCTGGGGCATGTTGAGCTTTCAGTGTCATCTTGGAATACCCCAATTTTTGTAATTAGAAAGGCCTCTAGAAAATGGAGATTATTACATGATCTTAGAGCAGTAAATGCCCAGATGCAAATTATGGGACCCATCCAAAGGGGACTTCCATGGCTCTCTGCATTACCTCGAGAGTGGCCTATTTTAGCTTTAGATATTAAGGATTGCTTTTTTTCCATACCTCTTTATGAAAAGGATAGGGAGCGCTTTGCCTTTACTTTGCCCTCTGTTAATCATGAAACCCCGGATGCTTGCTATCAGTGGAAAGTTCTCCCCCAAGGAATGGCTAATAGCCCAACAATTTGTCAATTGTTCGTAGGGGCTGCATTAACCCCTGTCAGGAAAAAATTTCCAAAAGCACGGATTGTCCATTATATGGATGATATCTTGTTGGCTGCTCCCTCGGTAGAGACTCTTCATAAGGTGTTTGGGCAGGTAACGGAGATCTTAGCTGATAAAGGACTGATTATTGCCCCTGAGAAGGTGCAACAGACTAGTGTTGTTCAATTTCTGGGAACCATAGTTTCTCCTACTGAGATTAAACCACAAAAACTTTCCATTTGAACTGGTCATCTCAAAACACTTAATGATTTTCAGCAATTGGCAGGAGATATTAATTGGATAAGGGGGTTTCTTAATCTCCCTCGGTCAGAGTTGTTACCTTTATTTGCCATTTTGGAGGGCGACCCTGAAGTCACCTCCTCTAGATCCCTGACACCTTTAGCACTAAATTCCCTACAAAAGGTTGAGGCAGCTTTGTCTAGGGCTCAACTTTCACGGGTTGATTTAAAATTACCTATCGATTTATGTATATTAAAAACAAAAAATTATCCCACGGGGGTTCTTTGGCAAAATGGCCCCTTATGGTGGCTCCACGGCAATTCTGTGGGAGCAAAAACCGTTCAATATTTTCCTGAATTAGTGGCTAAGCAGGCAATGTTGGGTATAAAGTATTGTTTGATGCACTTTGCAAAAATTCCAGATAAATTAATTATTCCATACACCCGTGAGCAAGTTGAAATTTTAGCAGCCACAGTGGATATGTGGGCAATTCTTGTTTGCTCATTTCCAAATGTAATTGATAACCATTATCCTAAGCATCCTCTGCTTGCCATAGTTAACAAAAATTTAGTGTCCTGTTGTCACTTCAAAGGAGCCCTTGGTTGATGCTCTGACCATCTTTACGGATGGATCAAAATCTGGACAAGGTGCCTTTTTTGTTCAAGGACACAAACAGCTGGTAGTCTTTAATTTTCGGCCGAATGCCCCACAGGCTGTTGAATGTTTAATTGTGCTTGAAGTTTTTAAAAGATTTGATCAACCTTTTAATTTATTTTCTGATTCATTATATGTTGTAAATGCCGTTGCTTCTCTTGAAGTTGCTGCTTCAATTAAGCAGGCAAGTACAGTTTCTAATGTTTTGTTACAGATTCAGTCCCTTATCTTAAACAGAAAACACTCTTTTTATATTGGACATATTCGCGCCCACTCTATGTTGCCGGGACCGATGGCAAGGTGTAATGATTTGGTGGACCAGGCAACTCGGGCTGTGGCTCTGGTCGCTGCTGATCCTGTAGAATTGGCAAAAGACTTTCATAGATTGTATCATGTACCTGCTAATACCCTTAGGAAAAGATATAATTTGTCCAGGCATGTGGCAAGAGATATTGTTAAAGCCTGTAAATCTTGTGTTACCTTTCTTCATCCTCCCCATGTGGGGGTAAACCCCAGGGGGTTGAGACCAAACGCCCTATGGCAAATGGATGTTACTCATCTGACAGAATTTGGTAAGTTAAAATATTTACATGTGTCTGTGGACACCTTTTCTGGTGTCATTCATGCCACACCTTTGGCAGGAGAAAAGGTGTCTCACGTCAAAATACACTGCTTAGAAGCTTGGGCAGCTTGGGGAAAGCCCCTTAGATTCAAGACGGATAATGGCCCTGCTTATACTTCCCATGGTTTTCGCGCCTTTTGCGCACAAATGCAGGTTGCCCACACCACCGGATTGCCCTACAATCCTCAAGGACAAGATATAGTGGAAAGAGCTAATAGAAGCATAAAAGAAATGCTTCAAAAACAAAAAGGGGGAATTGCTGAGTCAGCGTCCCCCAGGGAAAGACTTTCTCTTGCGCTCTTTACCCTTAATTTTTTAATTCTAAATGACAACGATCAGTCTGCCGCAGATTGGCATATGACAAGAGACCCCATGGATACTAAAGACATGGTTATGTGGAAGGATGTTATTAATAATAAATGGTATGGACCGGATCCGGTAATAACGAGATCCAGGGGAGCTGTTTGTGTTTTTCCACAGAGTCAAGAAGTACCTCACTGGGTGCCAACGAGACTGACCAGGCTGGTGGAGACTGCAGAAGAACCCCCTCTTGAAAAAGAAGACCCGCAAAATGAAGATGCCATCCACTCGTCTCCTGATGCAGCTGATCTTCCTGCTGTTAGCAACAGTGCTAGTAGCAATCCCTGTGATAGCTAAACCAATGATGCTGTGGGCTGTTACAATTTACTGACTGGATTGCCTCTGCGGTGTCCTTTTTCAAAGAGTGGGTGGGAGTCAGAATGTTTTTAGCCTGCTGCCTGGGAGGATGCGTGGTCTGCCTATGGTTGGTCTGTCGCCTTCGAGCCCAAACCAGAAGGGACAAGGTTGTTATCTTGCAAGCATTAGCCGCTTTGGAGAGTGGATCCTCACCCCAGATCTGGCTGTCGGCCCTGAGAGGCAATTAAGCCTTACCATTTTGCATAGCCTTAGCACCCCGAGGGATCAGGGGATCCCATTGCACCAGGACAGGTATGCAACTTGCAATTTGGGACTTGCACTTGAGGAGGACCATCTCCTCAAGAAGAGCATGCTGGGTTGCAAGTGGGTTGATGCCCAAGATCCCACCTCTGCAAAAAGGCATCAGATGGGCCTGGTCATCACTGGGGAAGGCGCCCCTCAGGCGAAGGCCAGTGCAAGGTCCTAATGTTTTAGACAGAGGCCCAACCTCTACTCTTACCTGTTGCCAAAAAACAAAAAAGGGGGAACTGTAGGGAGCCAGGGTAAACGCCATTACAAGATGGCGCCCACTCCCTTGCAGCTTTGAGGTAACCACTCCATTTCAGGCGGTGCTTGGCGGGACGGTGGGTCCTGGGCTTTGCGCATGCGCAAGCCACGTAGAGTCCCCAGCCAATCCCGTGGCACCTGGTGACGGTGAAAGGCAGACGACCAATGATAGAAAGACCCGTGTTCCTATTCCCTATATAAGCGGCCATGTTTTGGGTGCACGCGCTCTCGCGCTCAAGTTCTCCCATCAACTAAAAGGCTCTCCAATAAAGCGTGATCTGAGAAGACTCCTGGTGTGGTGTTCGTTCTTCCTCACTGGTCGAGAAGGCGCGTGCGTGCCGCAGGGAAGCAAGGAAAGAAGGAAGAAAATAAGAAAAGAAGGAAGGAAGGGAGGGAGGGAGGGAGGGAGGAACCAAGGGAGGGAGGGAGGGAGGGAGGGAGAATAACCTGATCAATAGGCAAAGTAACTAACTAGAGACTTCTAAGAAGAAGTAAAAGAGGCCAATAATGAAAACCATCTCTGGCCATAAAGGAAAAAAAATCAAAACAACACTGAGATTTCATCTCACCCCAGTAAGATGGGCCATCATCAAAAACATGCTGGCTAGGACATGAGGGAAAGGAACATATTAAACTGATAGTAGAAATGTGAACTGGTATAACCACTATGGAAGGCATTTAGAGAGTCCTCAAAATTTTAAATATAATCTAACAATTCCATTCTTGGGTATTTATCTAAAAGCTCACAAGTCAGGATAAAGACATTTGCCCAGCTATGTTCATTGCTGCACTATCACCACAGCTAAGTTATGGAAATAACCCAGGTGCCCTACAAGGAATGGATGAAGCAAGAAAATAAGATAGACAGACAGACAGACAGACAGACAGAGGTAGGTAGATAGATAGATAGATAGATAGATAGATAGATAGATAGATAGATAGATAGATAGATAATCATATATAATATATTATCAGGGAGAAAGAAAGAAAGAAAGAAAGAAAGAAAGAAAGAAAGAGAGAGAGAGAGAGAGAGAGAGGGAGGGAGGGAGGGAGGGAGGGAGGGAGGGAGGGAGGGAGGAAGGAAGGAAGAAAGAAAGAAAGAAAGAAAGAAAGAAAGAAAGAAAGAAAGAAAGAAAGAAAGAAAGAAAGAAAGAAAGAAAGAAAGAAAGAAAGAAAGAAAGAAAGAAAGAAAGAAAGAAAGAAAGAAAGAAAGAAAGAAAGGAAAAGAAAGAGAAAGAAAAAGAAACATATTATCAGGAAGAATAATATTGTGTTATATGCAGGAAAATGGATGACCTGGAAAAAATATGTTAATAGAAGGCATGCCTAGAGAAACAAGGACATATGTTTTCTCTCATATGTGGAAGTTAAATCTAATTTATACAAATACAAGTAAACACATACAGAGTCATATGCAAGTGTACACAAACGTACTGACCAAAGTATGGTAAATGCAGAGGAGAATTCAAATGGTGTAATTCCTTAGAAAAACTAGTTCACAGTCCAGCAAAATGAATACCAGGAAAATGGTATTTGAGGTATGGGAGGGAGGTCAGAGAAGGGGGGGCAGAACAATGAAGAGAAGACAGGAAGGAAGAATGCAGTCATAATATTCAATGCATATCTTATGAAACTAGGAAATTCTAAGAGAAGGATTGGAATGGGAGGGATGGGGGAGAAAAATGACAGGGGTGATATCAATCAAGATGGGTTATACTTCTAAACTGAAAAAAGCTCAGGGACAGAACCCAGACACTGAATTGAAGCCCCAGGATGGACCAAAAAAAAAAAAACAGTTATATGAGAGACAAGGAGTAACAGAGCTTCTTCAAAAGCAAAACCATGCCATGAGGGCTGGGAAGGTAGCTCAGTGGTAGAGTGCTTGCCTAGCATGCATGAAGCCATGGGTTCGACTCCTCAGTATCTCAGAAACAGAAAAGGCCAGAAGTGGTGCTGTGGTTCAAGTGATAGAGTGATAGCTTTGAGCAAAAAGAAGTTCAGGGACAGTGCCCGGGCCCTGAGTTTATGCCATGCCATGAAAGCTAATGGCAGCTTCCAATCAAGCAACTCAAGAAACCTGGGGTTTGGATTAGACTCTCCTTTTTCTCCAAGGATGAGTTTTAGGACTTCCCCTAATGGGAATGATTAGGCCAATTAGGGACTTTGACTGGCAGGTCTAGATTATATAACTCAAGCTATACTGGGCATATGTTAAATGCTCAGATGCATTTTGAATCAGAATCATGAGATGTAAGGAATATTCATGAGAAAAACATCAAAAAAGGTACTTAGGGTCACCACTGTGTACATGCTTTGAGAACCAGTTAGAACCAATCTTCTGCCCTTACCCTATTTGCAGGAGGCAAACAACCATAAGAACTAAGAAGACAACCACAAACTGGGTGTTTTAGGGCATTTCTGGGTGTTCTGGGATGACTCACTTCACACTTATCTTTTTTAAAAATGGCTTCACATCCTGTTTGTTCAGCAGCCATGCTAATCTTCTCTGTATCATTCCAATTTTGGAAAATGTGCTACCAAAGCAAGTACACCTATCTTATGTGCCCTAGCTCTCTGCTTACTTCTGTCCTGTATGTCCTAGTTTCCTATATTAGAATAGCCTTCACATGTAATCCTTCCAATCTCTGCCTCCTTTATTGCTAGGATTATACAAATGAGCCATTGTACCCAGCGGTTGCAGGGTTGGGGGGGTAGTTGTTTGGTTTGGTTTTATTTTGTCCATCCTGGGGCTTAAACTCAGGGCCTGGGTGCTATCCCTGAGCTTTTTCGTCTCAAAGGCTACCACTTTGAGCCACTGCTCCACTTCCATTTTTCTGGTGATTAATTGGAAATAAGACTCTCAGGACCTTTCCACCATGGGCTGCCTTCAAATTGTGATTCTCAGATCTCAGCCTCCTGAGTAACTAGGATTAATTATAGGAGTGAGCCACACTTTTTAGCATGTGATGTAAAACCTAAGAAACATGCCCACCTTTTTGTGTAAGACAGACAGACAGACAGACAGACAGACAGACAGACAGACAGACAGACAGATAGATAGATAGATAGATAGATAGATAGATAGATAGATAGATAGATAGATAGATAGATAGATAGATAGATAGATAGATAGATAGATTCAAAAAATCCTTTGTTTTGCTTGTTTGGGGAGAACAT
>NW_027205266.1:0-16459 GCF_024711535.1 Dipodomys merriami
AGTGGGCAATTAAGGTATCCTACAAACACCTTCTCTGCAAAGCAAAGTTTACTTCTGTGGAAGGCATTCTGTCTGTCACACGCTCAAGTTGAATAAACACACTGGACAGGCAGCTCACCACTGGCTCCCATGAATTTGAACTTTGGAATCATCTTTCATATTGGCTCAAATTTTTGACTCCTTTCAAACTAGTCAAAAGTTTTAATAATCAACCAAATCCAGAACACCTGGCCATTTGAAAAATAACCAACTTTTACCCAGCTGGTGTTCTACCACTAGTGCCATGCCTCTAGCCCCTGGTACTTCTCTAAAATAGCATTGGCAGGGTTTTGACTACCTTTACAAGGGAAGTGCTTGTATCAGTGAAGCACTTCAAGATTTAACTTCTACAATTCTCCCATCTGATTTTGCTTTCTTTTCTTCCAACCAATAAGCACTGACTTTCCTATTCAGCAGTATCCAATAAGATATTTTGATTTAAAAAATGGTTTGTTTAAGGCAGATTTTCAGTCAGTTACTGAACCAAACCTGTTATACAAGGCCTAAAGCAACCATGCACACATTACTATGAAACAATTACTAAAGAGGTAAATATTGACACAATAACTCATTGTTAAAATGCTTGTTCTATCATCAAACTAGTAAAGGGATCTGCCAACACATAAAGACACACAACCTTTTTTAAGTGACTGGGGGCTGGTCTTGGGTTTGATTTCATGCTCTGGGCATTGTCCACTTTAGCCACAACTCAAAGCTACCAAAATGTAGTATCTTTTTTACAGCCTCATTGGAAATAAAAGTCTCATCTTTCCTACCTGGGTTGGCTTCAAACACAGATCTTCAGAATTCAGCCACCTGAGCATTTAGGATTATACTCAGCATCATCTCAGTTTTTAGGTAATTTTTTGCCAGTATTAAATCCTTGTAAGTCTTTCTGTAGCATTGGCCTCCAACCACCACAGAGATTCCCTTTGAAGTATATTTATTCTTTTATTTTTATATGTTTATTGTAAAAATACTGTATAGAGGGGTTAGTTACATGAGCAAGGTAAAGCATACATTTCCCATCAAGCATTGTTACCTCCTCCTTTGTATTTCCCCTACCATCCCTAACCTCCCAGCTCCAAAACTACCTTATACACTCCTTCCCACACCCCCTAAATTGTAAAGTTTGTTTTTCAACAGTGTCTGGTGCCTCTCATTGTTACAATGGGTCAACCTGTATTCCCATTTAAGCATTCTGTTTTTTCCATTTCTCTCCCCAAACTAGAGAAGTGTATATACAAGATGCAGAGCACCAACATCAAACTCATTGGAAACAGGGGTTATGCTGTTTCAGGGCGGGCAGAATATAAACAAACAAAAATCAAATGGAACATTATACATATGTTAGAACAATAGCAATAAAGAAAAAAACCACTTGTGTCCCAATGTTTGGGCTCATTTCATTTATCACCTTCTTATCTGGTCAAGTATCTGGTCAAGTATCGTATTTAGACCTATTTCTTTCCCATTCAATCCTACCAGTGGCTCCTACTTACTTTTCCATGGTGGCATTTTCAATTAACAAACCCTGCTGATAAATAAAAGCACATATTGGAATAATTTGATTATGGAGATCATAGATTGTGGAGATCAACAGAATAAAACTAATTTGAGTTCCTGTTTCTACTTTCTAGCTTTAAACTCTTTGGAAAATTTTCAGGCGTCCCTAAGTAGCATAGTTATAAATATGAAGTTTGAATGACCTGATAACTAAGAAGTCTCTCCTCAGTAATTTATGGTGTTTGAGAATGTTCATGTGTGGGTTGGCCAATGGAACCAAAGCACAGATTCTATTCCAGTTGGCCAGTAACATCTCCAATAGTGGTCTCATGAAATACCACCAGACATTTCCCCTGGCTATGATTAGTACTTATTGCTCACCTCAAAGGATTGGCCTTCACTACATCCAGGTATGTTTCCCGGAAATGTCCAATTTTCCCCAGGTAATTGACCTGGAAAGAATGGAGCTGGTCAGTTTCAGGGGTTTTTGAAATAGACTCTTGCTTCTGAGAAGAGCAACAGCATGTTCCAAGTTGTCTCTGATCACATTTCCCTGACACACAATCATAGCAGTACTCTGTACGTGCATAAAACATTTTGTGACTTTATACCAACAAACTGAATTTGACTCTTTTTTTATTTGTAAGCTAAGGTGGAAAATGTAAAGACTCTTCACTTTACTTTTTTGTTTCTCTAGCACTCAACAAATATATTCTTCAATATTTCTGGTAGAGTACATCCATTTACAGATGAGAAATGAAAGGCCAACAGTCAATGTAATGAGTAAATAATGCTACTATAATTTGTGTCTGAGCTCTTCACTCTGTGTGCTTACAAGAACCAGTAATTTGGTGATGGAGAGGACCAATATGAAAAGACTATGGGGAAAAATACTTTGGAAAAGTGGCTTAAATCTAGGTGATCATTGATGATTACATGAAACAGGCTGGTGTCCGGGGCACAAAAAAGGAGTACATAGAAATCATATTAGTGACAGAAACTGAGAAAATGTTGATCATTCATCTTAACTATTGGGCAGGAGTAAAAGGTTAAGAAGAAATCTGAAGCGTTCTATGTCTCTAGCCACGCAACTGTATTAGTGATATTCTTGGCAATAAGGACTACAGGTGGAAATGATGGATTTAGGGGAAAAAAGTCTCTGATAGTTCTAAATTTTATATTAAAAAGATGTAAAGATAGGTCTCTTTAGACATAATAAAAATACCTATGACCAGAAATATGAAAAAAATAGTAAAATCGTGGAGCATTTTTAAAGGGAAGACGAAATGGAAAGTTCTGACAAACTGTGAGCAATGTGAGCACCAGTTAGGACAAGATTCGAAGAATGAGATAAATAAGGAAAAAAGAAAGTAATAAACACAGATTTACAGAAGTAAAGAAAGGAAAAAAATGCAGGGAGAAAAGGTCAAAACTGTTACAGAGATATTGTAAGAAATATGCTATTTGGATTTGAAAACTAAAAGGATATACACAAGTTCAATAAGAACAATATTTTTGTAAAATGATAGAGATATGTCATATTGATAAAATTTTGAGATATGAATGTGAAGCCATACAATTCTGGATCCAGGAATTCAACAGATCCTGTTGATTTTAAATGTTGGGAACAAATACTTTTATCTTGACCTTAAAAGAATTATACAGATGTAACTGTCATGAACTTTACATAGAGGTACTCTGTGAATATTTTTGAAACCTTTGTTTAGCCATGAGATTGTAGATTGCACTACAGCACAGACAAGTCTAAATTGTCCTACAGTTCCAATGAGTTACCCATGTATCCACATCAATTTGGGGTTTTATTGACATACATTTAGATATGTTTGGGTATCTTATCAGTCTATCCATTATAAATGTAGGAAAAGTAACACCAAATATTAGGTTGAACATACAGCTTCACTGAAATGTCCCTAAGGAGCCTTTCAATTCTAGTATAATGGCTTATTTCAAAATGCTTTAAATTCTACATCCTGTAATGTGAGCATAGGGTTATACTGTGGAACTTTCCCCTTCAGATAGTGAGCACTACCCTATTGCTTAACATGGAGAAAGTACCCACATACATAGACTGGGCGAGGGCAAACAAGAAGTGGTATTTGGACAATGTTCTTAGCAGTTTGTACAGATGAAATGGGAATAGAGTAACTGTGAACTCAAAAGGAACGTGCAAAAAAAAGACAAAGGCACAAAATAGAATGTGCCAAGGAAATGCTGAAGGACAATTTCAGGTGTGAGGGTGTGTTCAAAGTACAGTCAGATGATGTATTTGGAGAACTCGGGAAAAAACTGCTTTAAACCATTCAGGGACAATCATATAAGTAGAAGCCCCTAACTCTGACTCTCTAATCAACACCAACATCATCAATTTAGGGAGTATTTTCAAAGAGCAAAGTGAGAAAAAGAAGACATCACAGTTAGGTGTCACGTTGAAGTAATGACAATCACATAAATGTTCTTATAAATTTTCACTTATTTTGGAGCATTATAGTGGCAAAAAGCCAAGTAAATATCTTGCATGAATCTAAATTAAGTGGGAGGTAGTATATTGGTCTCTTTTTAACTTGAAAGTTATAGATTATATCTTTTTTATTGTGAAAATAAAACAGAGAGAGGTTACAATTGAATGGAAAACATAATGAGTATATTTCATTTTTTCCTTTTTTTTATTGTGAATATACTGTACAGAGGGGTTAAATTACATGGGCAAGATAATGAGTACACTTCTTTTCAAGCATTGTAGCTACCTCCTTTGTTTCCCATTCCCATTACTTCTCATCCCACATCCCCCATACTCAGACCTCCCCCACCTCCTCGATCAAAGTTGTAAAGTTCGTTTCTTGACATAACGACTTGTACAGTTCATTGTTACAATGGGTCCACCTGTATCCCTAGTTAAATGATTTGTTTTTGCCCTTCCTCTCCACAAATTATAACAATATCAAATGCAGTGAAAGTAGGAGTTATACCGTGGGGAATGGATATACAAAGCAACAAATAAATAATCTTATAAATATGTTAGAAACAATCGCATGAAAGAAAAAAAAAACATTTGAATACTTATCTTGGGGTTCATTTCCCTAACATCAACTAATCTGACATTTTCTGCTTGACTCAGACATATACTAGATATTGTAAATAAGGGAAACCATAGGACCTATGTTTATTTGGCCCTGGCTTATTTCATTTAATATAAATTTTTCCAAGTCTTTCCATTTCCTAACAAATTTTGCAATGTCATTCTTTCTGATGGAGGCATAGAATTCCATTGTGTATATATATCACATTTTCTTGATCCATTCATCTACTGAGGGGCATCTGGGTTGATTCCATATCTTAGCTATGGTAAATAATGCTTCAATAAACATAGTTGTCCTGGTAGCTTTAGTGTGGCCTTGTTTGTGATCATTTGGGTAAATGCCCCAAAGTGGGATTGCTGGATCATAGGGGAGCTCCATGTGAAGTTTTGGAGGACCGTCCATACTGCTTTCAAAAGTGAGTGAACAAGTTTACACTCTCACCAACAATGCGGTAAGTTTCCCTTCTTTCCACATCCCTTCCACCAAGCGTTTTTTTATTAGAGTTCTTGATTACAGCCTTTCTATCTGGGGTGAGGTGGTATTTCAGTGTTGTTTAGATTTGCATTTCTTTTATGGCTAGAGAGGTTGAGCATTTCTTCACGTGTCTATTGGCCATCCTTTACTCTTCAGAGAATTTCTCTTTAAGACTTTAGCCCCCTTATTTATTAGGCAGTTGTTTCTTTTTGGATTGGTTATTGGGAGATTTAATGTTTTGAGTTCCAGGTATATTTTAGATATGAGACTCTTGTCCATTGTGTGGCTAGTGAAGATCTCCTCCCAATCCATTGGCTTTCTATTGATCTTGCTAGCTATGTCATGCAGAAGCTCTGCAATTTTATGCAATCTCATTTGTCCAACCATTCTTTGATTTGTTGTGTGTCTGGGTCTTTATTAAGAAAATTTTGGCCTGTGCCAAGGAGACCTTGGGTTTCTCCTATTCCATCTGGTAATGATTTCAGAATGTCTGCTTCGACTCTGAGGTCTTTGATCCATTTGTAGTTCACTCTGGTGCAGTGTGATATATAAGCATCTAGCTTTAGTTTTCTACAAGTAGTTAACCAGTTTTGTCAGCACCATTTACTGAACAGGCTGTCTTTCTTCCATTCTACTTTTTTATCTCCGTTATTAAAGATTAGATGGCTATAGGTCTGTAGGTTCATTTCTGAGTTTTTAATTCTATTCCAATGTCCTGAAGTCTGTTTTTGTGCCAGTACCAAGCTGTTTTGATTACTATGGCTTTGTAGTAGAGTTTGAAATTTGCTATTGATATTCCGCCAACACTGTTCTTTCTGTTAAGGATCATTTTTGCTATTCAGAGTCCTTTATTGTTCCCTATGAATTTTTGGATTTCCTCTTCTATTTCCTTGAAGAATGAGGTTGGAATATTGATAAATATCGCATTGAATTTGCAGATACCCTTGGTAAGTATTGCCATTTTCATGATGTTGATCTTTCCAATCCAGGATCATGGGAGTTTTTGCCACTATCTAAGTTCTGTTTTGATTTCATTTTCAGCGTTTTAAAGTTTTCATAATAGAGGTCCTTCACTTCTTTGGTTAAGTTAATTCCTAGGTATTTTATTTTGTGTTGGTCTATTATGAATGGAGTTGCTTTCCTAATTTCAACCACACTTTTCTCATTGTTGGCATAGAGCAAAGCCATTGATTATGGGGGGTTAATTATATCCCCTGCTACTTTGTCAAACTTTTGAATCACCTTGAGTAATTTGGGAGTGGAATCCATGGGATTCTTTACAGGATCATGTAATCTGCAAAGAAGAAGAGTTTTACTTCTTTCACTATTTGGATCCCTTTTATGTTTTCATCTTGTCTTATAGCTATAGCTAGGCATTCCAATACTAGATTGAAGAGAAGTGGAGAGAGTGGACATCCTTGTCTCATTCCTGAGTTAAGAGGAAATGGATTTAGTTTTTCACCATTAAGTATAATGCTGGCTGTAAGTTTGTCATATACAGCCTTTATTGTATTGAGGAATGTTCCATGGATTCTTAATTTTTTCCAGAACCTTCATCCTAAAGGGGCATTGGATCTTGTCAAATGATTTGTCTCTATCTACTGAGATAACCATGTGGTTCTTATCCTTGCTCTTGTTGATGTGATGATTTATACTAATTGATTTGAATATATTGAACCAGCTTTGCATCCCTGAAATGAATTCTGTTTGATAGTGGTGTATGATGTTTTGGATAAATTGTTGAAGTCGATAGGCCAAAAATTTTTTGAGAAGTTTTGCATCAATATTCATCAAAGAAATGGGTCTATAGTTCTCTTTCTTTGATGAGTCCCTGCCTGGTTTTGGGATGAGGGTTATGATTGATTCATAGAATGAGTTTGGTAGTGAAATTTCTAATAGAAGAGACATTAAAAATGGAAAAAGAAAAACTTAAATTTAAAAAGTGAAAAATTTAAAATTATTTAAATTTAAAGAAATGATTTTGAGAGAAGAAAAGGATAGGATGACAGGAGGGGAGGAATAGAAGGGAGACATAAAAAAACTAAAAAATAAAAGTTCTTAAAATTAGTTACTTGAAAATTACATAAGTAAAAAGAGATAATTCTGCTATTAAAGAATTTAAGCCTAAGAGGTTGTGAATGGAGTAATAAATATCTGGGTTAAGTGTGTACATAATGGGGGATAAAGTTTAATAATCGAGGAAGGGTATATATCTGGGGATGAGCAGACCAGCAATTATGTCATGCAAAAAATAAAGAGAAAATACATGAAAAAAATCAAAATAAAGGGGGCACTAAATGGTCAGAAGAGATTTAAAAACAAAGCATACATACATATACACCTAAAATAAAATTATGTGATGAAAAATGATTAATAGAAAATAAGTTGAAAAATATAAATTAATAAAAAGTTACAATAAGAGTTCTTTGATTTATATTGGGGTGGGGGAATGGGAAGGTCCTGAATCTCCAGTGTGTCCATAAAGAGTCTCTTGGTGGAGTCTCTGGTCTGCTTCTGGTGTTTGATTTTCCGTGGCTTGATTGGTTTCTTAAGTCAGTTTCTTTGAGCAGGCAGAAAAATGCTCTGCCTAACCCAGGATTTTATGATCCTCCTCCCACGCTAGTCCAGTGGGAGGTGGAACTGCTTTGAGTATTCCAAAAAAAGGGAGATGGGTCTTTCCTCTAGTTTGGAGATAGTGTGATGAGGCTAGTTTCTAGGTATGGTTGAGGATTCTCAGCAAACAGTAGCTTTTCCCTGAGGGGCTAGTTTCTGAGATACTCACAGAGCCCAGCCTAGAGCCATTCTCAGTGTTTATGTTCATTGAATTTCAATTGATTGTCTAGGCTACTTTCGGAAGGGGGAGCCTCTAGCTCTATTTACCCAGTGAGGAAAGCCACTCCTCCATGGGCAGAGTTCCTCTGCTTGGGATAGGTGACTTTCCCATGGGTGGAGTTGAGCCTGGCTCATCAGGTCAGGTTCCTGTGATCTACTTCCCAAGGCTTCCAAGGCCTTAGTTGGAGCTAGCTTCTCATCTGTGCCTTTGTCAGTATCAAAGGTGGAGATCTCTGGTGGTGGGGGAAGGGTGTCCTTCCCTCCTCTGAACCTAAGAAGGAGTGAGGATATCAGGGCTCTACTCACGCCAGAGTCTTGTTTCCTGGGCCATCTCTGGTCTGCGATCTGCAGGATGAAGATATCTGCTCCTTATCAGTTCTTGCTGGTGTTGAGTAGAATCTGTGTGCTGTCTGGCATCTTTGTCTTTGACTCTGTAGGTATGGCGGCTCCCGCCTGTGCTGCTCAGATCTGTCTCCTTGCCTGAATTTTCCCTCTCTGGCCTAACTCTCTGTACTGTGCTGGCAAACTGGGTGTGATTCTCTAGCCTAGAACTGTTCACTGGAACATTAAACCTGCTGTCTATGAGAGAGATTGTTTAGCCTCCAACTTCTCTTCTGACATCTTCCTCCAAATTCTAGATTATGTCTTTCTATACTCTAACTTAGGATAATGATCTGCTGTCAGTTATTTTCTTCTCTTCCCCATCTTTTGACCTTGCACTTACATAACTTTCAATTAAATAGACATACTTGAGCTTGCATTTCCAAATTCTTCAAAATTATCTGAATTTCTTCATACTTCTGGCAGCCTCCTATATCTTTCTCAAGGGAATATTTTGTCACTACTATCCTGCCTAATTCAGTTGAATATATACATTACACTCTCATCCATATTTCTCAACACTTGTACCACCAAAAAAATCCTTCCTTACGTAGAATTCATGATTTAAGTATGTCTGGAGAGGTGGCATCTGTCATTTTTGAATGACCCTAAGAGATACTTACATGCAATCATGTTTTAAACCAATATGCCACTCAGTAGATGAATGAATTGACAAAATGTGGTTTGATAGATAGATAGATAGATAGATAGATAGATAGATAGATAGATAGATAGATAGAGGAATTATATGCTTCCAATTCATAAAGAAATGGAAAGACTTGGAAAAAATCCTTCTAAATAAAATAAACAAGACACAAAGAAACAGTTTCCATGGTTTCCCTCATTTGTAATAATAGGAAATGTCTAGGATAGTTCTAGCAGATGAGCAGAATGCCTCAAAAGCTATATATATATATATATATATATATATATATATATATATATATATATATATATAGGACACTATAAGATCTTGTTGAGCAAAATGAACACCTAGATATGGAAATGTAGGTTTTACTTTGTGGTTGTTGTTTTTAATGTACTATGTGATTTCTATTTTCTTTTGTGTATTCCCCTTGGTTTATCCCCTGCTCTATTTGATTTCGGTACTTGTTTATTGTATATATCATTATCTTAATTTAGCAAGGGAAGAAGAACAAAAAAGTGGGGAGACAAAGAACAAAGGGAAAACCAATTCAATAGCAATACTCACAAGACAACATGTTGAAAATTTACATTACATCTTGTGAGGGGTATTGGGGTAAAGGAAAAGTGTGAGAAACAT
Organism: Dipodomys merriami; assembly: GCF_024711535.1. Lineage (NCBI taxonomy): Eukaryota > Metazoa > Chordata > Mammalia > Rodentia > Heteromyidae > Dipodomys > Dipodomys merriami. The sequence goes on from NW_027205266.1 coordinate 9,616, forward strand.
GAGGGAGTGGGTAAAATTTAGACATGTTATGTATTCACTACTTTATAATTACTGCAACCCCTAAAAATAAGTTCCCTAAAATATAATTTCACTGTATTGCTATAGTAAATATTATTCCATGTGTATTACCTTTTTTAAAAATGAACACTATTAGGCATCTAATTTGAATTAATGACTCCTTTCTTTATCAGAGGTTCTCCAACGTGAATGTTATCCAACTATACAATATTTTCACAATATACTTGCCATTATTTTGAAAAAAAACCAATAATTTTAGTTTTGTCTCATAGTGAAACAGAAGACAGTTTAATTCTCTGGAATCTCCTAACTTTTGAAACTGAATAATTGTTAAGAGGACAGAATATATGTGTTCTTCAAAATTCCTACAACTACTAACTTTTCATTTTCAAATTCTGAACCTTCCATACCAGAGATATTAAAAATAGTACCTGTTTGCATGTTATTTAATTCTGCAATAGCTGCAGTTTCCAATGGGGTGTTTCATATTGAGAAATCAACAGAAAAAATAGCCACATTCTAGTAGAGGATATAGCTACGAAGCATGTGTAATAATTACTTCCTCAAGAGTAAACATTTATTCATCAGATTGAGCTATTATGTCTATGACCATCAATCCCAAACTTTTATGCCATGAAGTCATCTTAGCTCAACAGTTTCCAACTTGTAAGGTGCACCATAATATTCCTTAATTTACATCATGAATAGCTTACCTCTATTGTGGAAAAATAGTACACTTCTGCTAATGTGATGCCCTTCCTATTGTGGAAAGAACACTACACTAAACATTGCTGCATCATTTCCCCCCAGTGGTATTCTAGAAATCAGAACACTTGCAAATATTATTTATATTTATATTTTTTATCTATCATAGGTATTCATGAGGTTAAGATCAGAAGATGATGGTTCAAAGCCCACACAGGCAGGAAGATTCTTTACATGCTTCTCTCCAATAAACTGATCAGGAAAAGCCAGACACAAGTGGCATTGATGTTGAAATGGTAGGGAATGAACCTTGACCACAAACAGGCTCAGAGAGAGTGGCCAGACCCAGAGTTCAAGTCTGAGGACAAACCAAAAAACAAAATAAAATAAAAACCAACTCTAACCTTAGCATTTTGCTCATTGTATACAGAGGCATGTAATTAAGGAAATTTCCTCCTGAATTACGAATAGATTGAAGAACCAATTCATCACACAATTATTTTCTTCGTATCATGTTACACCAAAGCCTCAAAAATTGCTTTTTCTAAATTTGTTAATTAATATCATCCAATTGTTGGCAACTCTGTCTAGATTATTCACATTATCAGTTTATTCATGAACTGTTGGATTTATCTATTAACTAAATTCTAATTATACCTCCCTTGAAAGAATATTTTAGGCAAATAGAATGCCAGAATCATAGGTGAATTTGTCAATTATACCCTCTACTTAAAAATAATTTTGTAGTATCCTATAGAATATAAAATTACAAAGAAAACCAAAATATTTATTTTAAATCTAAATTCTAACTTAACAAGTTCTACAAAGTCCTACATTAAATGAACTTTGTTATGTCTCCAGGCTTAAATATTTGTAATCCTTCATCATTTCTTTGGAATCCAACAGAATCATGATTACTTTCTCAAATTTTTTATCGGAAATCAAGAGCCATTTTGCATCTAGTAATGTTCTGTAATGAAGAGAGCATTTAAAACACAACTGAGGTGTATATATGAATTGCATTTCAATAGGAAACTTGACTACTCAAAACATAATGGAAAAATTAGCCCAAACTTCCTACTGTGTATCCCTTTCTTGTTGTTCGGAATGTTTCATAGAGCCAAAATTATACTATTTGGTCCAGAGAAGGTATCGCTATGTACATGCACTCTCTAATCTCCTGTCTTAGCCTGTGTGCTAGACTACCAGGCTTGTATCACATTGCCTTGCCATAATTTGTTGGTTTATTTAATCTAGATACAGACTAGCAATTCTGAACTTCTCCGATGATCTTATCCATTAGACTGACTGCTCAGACTGTTTATGTACTATTTTCAAAGACTTTCTAACATTTGACACAGGATATGAACATTTTGAGATGCACCTGCAGGGGTCTGTGATTCATTCTTCCATGGATCCGATACCTTTAATAATGATTACTTGACTTTTCTATTATCTCTGATCTCTAACTATGTAACACTGTCAAACATCTTTGAAGAAATTTCACTTGAGGACTTCCAATAATAAAAATTATCACTTGATCTAGTCTTACTCAGGATATATTTTCTATTATTTTCTAACTTTTCTCCACATTCTGAGAGTTGTTTCATTTGTGCAGGTGTTTGCTCATATAAGTGCCTCTATGTGTATGTGTATGTTTGCATGGTGCATGCAAAAGCCTAAGCAACCTTATTCAGAAATCTTGCTCATGACTAATATTCCATCACTTGATCTCACGCCTATATCCTAGTTACTCAGGAGGCTGAGATCTGAGGATTGCAGTTCAAATCCAGCACGAATAGGAAATAAATATTCTGAGGCACTTATTTCCAATTAACCACCAGAAAACGGGAAGTGTCACTGCAGCTCAAGAAGTAGAGTGCTAGCCTTGAGCTGAAAAACGGAGAGACATTGCCCAGGCCCAGAGTTCAAGCACCGCCACGATCATCAGAAAGAAAGAAAGAAAGAAAGAAAGAAAGAAAGAAAGAAAGAAAGAAAGAAAGAAAGAAAGAAAGAAAGAAAGAAAGAAAGAAAGAAAGAAAGAAAGAAAGAAAGAAAGGAAGGAAGAAAGGAAGGAAGGAAGGAAGAAAGAAAGAAAGAAAGAAAGAAAGAAAGAAAGAAAGAAAGAAAGAAAGAAAGAAAGAAAGAAAGAAAGAAAGAAAGAAAAAGAAAAAGAAATGAGTTTTTGGTCACCAGTTTATTACTAGTATAATTCGTGCTATCTCAACATAGACTTTTTTTCCAGTTAAATCCATGCTCTTATATCTAACTTGCTTGGGAACCAGAATTATTCTTCCAGTCTATGTTTTACAAATTTGCATGATTAGCAACCATGATTTAGAGATAGAAAATGAAAGAGTGGCCTTTTCCTTCATGTTCCACTTAGTATTAATGCTTTCTCTATGTCACTTCCATAGATCTACATAGTGACTGGCTTTATTGGTTCAATGTTGTCTTATTTGCAGAGTCTTCTATAGTAAATTGAACAATTATACTTAAGCACATAACTTTTCTTTCTCCTATTATTCCTATTTTTCTTCTCCTGTTAACTTATCTATACTTAGGAAATAATGCACAACACACACATTCACAAAAAATAAACTTTTCTGAGAATCTTCTTCCCAGTTAAATTTAATTTACAGAGCACTTTTGAAATTTGAACTTAATGTACTCTGGATAATGGTTTCTTTCATGTTTTTATTGTGAAAATAGTGTACAGAGGGGTTAGCATTACATAAGTAAGGTAATGAGTACATTTCTATTGAGCTTTGTTACATCCTCTTGTTTTTCCTGTGGTATCCCTTCCCTCTTCATCTACACAATTCCCCCTCCACTCCCCAAATTGTAAAGTTCATTTTCTACATAGTGTCTTGTTCATCTGATTGTTCCTATAAGTCATCCTGTATCTTTCTTTAAGCATTTTATTTCCCTTCCCCTCCCCACATTAGAAAAATGTATATACAAGATGCAGGGCACTTACCTCAAATCCAATGAAAACAAGTGTTATACCATGGGAGACATAAAAGAGAAACCAAAAAAAATAACATAGGACATTTTAGATACATTAAAAAGAATAGCAAAAAGAAAAAAAACAAATTGTGTCCCTATCTTGGGGTTCATTTCACTTAACATCTTCTTTTATGGCCTTATATACATGGATAGTGTTTTTATAAGCCATTTAAATTTTATATGTTGTATTTACGAAGTTGTCTCTGAAACTCGTGTTACCTCATGTCCAAAGATGTCTTTGTGCTATTTCAATGAAGCCAGAAAACATTTAGTTTACCTCGAGCAATGCCATAGATTGTTCCTGGAAGTAAGTGGCAGGAACTGTCACTGTAAGTGGAAACTGATCCCAAGAGAGGAATTGAACATAGAGAAATGACAAAGTGCAAGTTAATTTGTGTGTTCCTTTTTACTGTACAAGAAAAGAATCTAAGGATTGGAGGAAATTCTGTGCCTGACTTTTTCATGTGTGTTCTTTACTCATATACAACTTGTCTCTAAACTTCTAGTTGAGAATATTACAAAAGGAATCAACGTGCCATTTGAATACCAGCATAAAACACAAGCCATTTGAATACCAGCATAAAACACAAGGAAATAACATTGTTTTTAAAAGATAATGAGTACAAATTTTATCAAGCATTGTAGCCTCCTCCTTTGTTTACCCTTCCCATCTGTTCCCAGCCTCTCCCGCCCCCCCAACCAAAGTTGTCAAGTTCGTTTTCGACATGACAACTTGTACTTTTCATTGTTGCAAGGGGTCCACCTGTATCCTTATTTAAACGACTTGTTTTCCCTTCCCCTCCACAAATTATACCGACATCAAATAATTGTAACCCCTCTGCACAGTATTTTCACAATAAAAATATTTTAAAAAATAAGTAAGGAAAAAAACAAAAAAAGTGTTCTACTGTAAAGTGCTCTACTACAGGGAGGTTTTAATGTGCCTTATGCATGGATATTTCACTACTGAGATGTTTCTCTTGTTGAATGAGTCAGTTATCAATTCCTTTAGTCTTGTCCTGAGTTCTCCATCACAATAAGGATTACAAAAAAGCAGCATTCAGTGAGTATGATCAGCAAAAGAGCCTCTTCTCAAACCAGTGCTTTAAGGATGGTCCCAAAGTAATATGTGAGTTTTTTTCCTTGTTTGTTTGTTTGTTTGTTTAGTTTGTGCTGATTCTGGCGCTTGAACTCACAGGCTGGACTATGTCCCTGAACAATTGTCTTTCCTGTCCAACTTCCCCGAAAGCTAGTAATCTACTGCCTGAGCCAAAACTTCACTTCTGGCTTTTTTGGTGTTTAATTACAGATAAGAGTATAACAGACTCTCCTGCCTGGGTGGCTTTGAAATGAGAAAGTAAGAAAGCCAAGTGACATCAACTGTATTAAGATTTCTGTTTTGAACCAAGAAACACTAAATGAAGTTTATTATAAAGTTAATATTGGACAATTTTTAAAGGAAGAGAATATGCCCATCAAAGATGCCATAACTTAAATAACTCCACAAAAGTAGGTGCACTGAATCATTTTGGAATTATTTTTCTGCTTGGGAACATAACTCTTGACTTCATAGTTCCTTTTGGGGAAACTTAAAATAATATTTGCATTTTTTTGGCCAGGGGGCTTGAAATCTGATCCTGAGTACTGTCCCTCAGCTCTTCAGCTGCAGGTGAGCACTCTACCACTTTAGGTACAGCACTACTTCCAGGTTTCTGGTGGTTATTGGAAGATAAGAGTCTCATGTACTTTCCTGATCAGGCTTGCTTTGGACTGCAATCCTCTGGTCTCAACCTCCTTGAGTAGCTAGGATTGTAGGCGTTAGCCACCAGCACCTGGCTCATATTTGTATTTATGTGCACTTCATGACACTATGTAGACAAAAAAATGGAAATTTGAATCAAATGCTGACATTGTAGCTGTTCAGAAAAATTGAGGTAGCAATAAATATGTCCTCCTTTTCCATGTTGTTACATTAATGAATCATGAGAAATGGGACCCTTACATTAGTACCCTCTGCCATCTGTTTAGGTGTGTTTAGTATCAGGAAATGCTCATAGAGAAATATAGAAAGACTGAGATCTTTAGAAAGCAAAGGAGATCAGGTATGAAAGAACAGCATAGAAGGAGATACAACTTATCACTCAGAGATTAAGAACTAGCCAACGAGATTTAGCATGCTAAAGGCAATGAGGAATAAGCCTACTTGATAACTAGTTCTTCAATAACCAAAAATGGTTCCCTAGAACAGTTGCTGGTATAACTTAGTAATTATTATCATTTATTCCTTCCATCTGGAGTTATTCCTTCTCTTCTGTCACAATTGTTAATTAGCCCCTGCTTTTTTGGTGCCATGACTGTCCAAAAAGATTTCTAAATCTCACTTAGACTACCCTTCTCTTTGTGATTAGCAGTGACCACACAAAATCCTGGAATCTTTGAATTTCCAGAATTAATTTTTACCTGATATCTAAGCACACTCCTGGCATTAATAGCCATGACTTATTAACAAAACTTTTTTTTTTCAACACAGTATTCTAATATAGATAAACTACATGAATTAAGGACTATTGTCATGTATCAGCATGGAAGGAGCAATTATATTTTCCAAATATGGGTTCTTTATTTTGCATTTATTAACTAAATGTATTTTTTTCCAGTCCTGGAACTTGAAGTGAGGGCCAGGGGTCTGTTACTGAGGAGTTTTGTTTTGTTTTGGATTTTTTTGCTCAAGGGTAGCACTCTACCCCTTGAGGCACAGCACCATTTACAGTTTGTCTTTTTCTATTTATTTGGTACTAAAGAATTGATCCCAGGTATTCATGCATGCTAGGCAATAACTGTACAATGAAGTCACATTTTCAGAGACCTAAATGACTTTCTTAAGATGGCATTAATATTTCATTCCATTACTATGTATTATAATTTCGGCCAAGTGGTAGAGAAGAAGAGGAAACAATACTAAGTCCAGTAAGGCTGACATTCCCATCACATCACTAAGGAAATACACTCTTAAAACCTGCAGGACTGATAGGGCTGTTACATGTGACATTATTATGTAAAACACTCTTAACAGTCATCTCCGACATCCATAATTTTCTGCTTCCACTTTCAT
>NW_027205267.1:0-16444 GCF_024711535.1 Dipodomys merriami
AACTTCCCAGTCTTTTTTTTTTTCCTTTACTTATTTTTGAGGTAAGGTCTCATATTTTTGTTAGATCCTGATCTTCCTACCTACAAGCATATAATGATTGCATTTGGGGAATAAAAGGGATAGAGAGAGGTTAAAGATGATAAGAACTGGTTTGTGGCCTAGAGATGGTAGTATTAGTGGTGAACATAAGTAATTCAGGAGGATGAGTGGGTTGTGGTTGGACATGCTGACACTTGATTTCTTGTCATACCTTTCTTTTTTTTTGTTGGTCGTGGGGCTTGAACTCTGGGCCTGGGCGCTGTCCCTCAGCTCTTCAGCTCAAGGCGAGTACTCTACCACTTGAGCTACAGCGCCACTTCCGGTTTTCTGGTGGTTTATTGGAGATAGGAGTCTCACGGTCTCTCCTGCCCGGGCTGGCTTTGAACCGCGATCCTCAGATCTCAGCCTCCTGAGTAGCTAGGATTACAGGCATGAGCCACCAGCGCCCGGCTTCTTGTCATACCTTTCTACAAGTGGAGTTTTGGGTATGGACGGATGCTCCTTTACTTACAATGGAGTGGCATTCCATTGAATTGTAATGTAAATGAAAAGTAGCCGAGGTTGAAAATGCATCTAATACACCTAACCTTTTGAATATCATCTCTAAAAACATTGATGAGGGCTGCCTATTACCTCTTGTGTTGACATGGCTGATGGACAACCAAAACTCACTGATGTTGCCCAGGATCACAAGAAGAGATCGAACCACATATCACTAGCCCAGGAAAGCGCAACTCAAGGCTGGAAGTATCTTTCCTATGGAGATTTTAATTGATTGCTTCTGCAATTGTAAAGTAAAAAATTCATGTCAGCTATTGTAAGTCAAGGACAATGTTAAGAGAATACCCTCTGAGAGTGAAGAATTAGGGAGTCATTCACACACATATATATGTATACATACATATTACATATATGTGTATATATAAACATGTACACATATATACACACCCGCATGTAGTATTGTTGCTCTTTCTGATCTAGTCAATTTTACTCGCCAAAAGTCAGAAGGTCGAAGGCTTACTTTAGGCTTTGAGATTGGAAGACAGAATGACTCGAAAAATCAGATAAAGGGACTGTAGTCCTATATATTTGCTGAATAAGTGTAACTGGGTATAGTGTGGGGAAACTCGTAAACTTAGAGTATAGCATGCCCCTTGTTTTGCTGTTCATTCCAGCCTTGGGACAAGAATGTGCCTGAAAGAGATTAATGATGTGGTTTATGGTATGGTAAAGGAGTTTGTAATGCCAGCAGCTGCCAGTCTACAAAATCAGGGCAGTTTATAGGAATTGCATCTGTGAAAACTATTGATCATTAAGACCCCAAACCAATTAGGTTTACTTACCTCTCACTTTCCTTTTCTCCAAAGAATGTATTATCTTAACTTTTGAAATGGTGATCATTTGGGTTGAGGGATCTTAAATAAGAAGGTTCTAGCATTGATGTCTCATAGTCATAACCCATGTGATATGTTCTTCTGGCTTGTCCACATCTGAACTTACAAATAATATGCAAAATTAAATACAAATAGACTAGCATTGTGTACTGACTTCTGTAAAGCAGAAATAATAGTTTCTTTCTGTGCTGTCCTTGTTCTCTTGACCATTATGAAGATGGCTTTTCTTCTTGTGGACTCTTCTCCTTTCTCCTATTTCTTTGGTAATTTAGTAGCAAGTTGGGCAAGTGCTTTTTAGAGTATATATTTCTCCATCAGCATTGAATGCCTTTAGCTACAGGTTTACAATGCCAGCTCTTATGGTCTTTTACTATTGGCGAGTTTTGCTTTAATGGTTTAAAATCACACAGTTTTAGGCTCTGGGGACTGACTTCATAGGGGAGGATCAACATCCTTAAAAGCATTTGTGCAGTGCCAGCTGTGGCTAATGTGTCAGCATTTCCATCATTGTTAATTCCCAACATTTGAAGGTTTATAATGAGACTGTTAAGTTTCACCACAAACTGCAGCTTGGTATGCAAGAGCCTGAAGCAAACTTTTCATTTAAAAAAAAAAAGGAATTTCTCTATAAAGCCACTAATAAAGAAGTGAACCTAGTGATTATTGTTGTTACAGTACCCAAACTTCTTGACTTACTTAATATTGTAGAGACATTAGGCTAAAATAGAAAACAAATTACTCCAGGAGTTTGGGTAAAAGGGTATGAAAGTGAAAGATATTTAATTCTGAAGGGTGTCTGTTTAAACATTTGAAAACATTTTCTTCTCAATCTTGGGACTGAGCTTCGAAAGCTTGTTTACCTAAATGTCCTGTGGGGAAACAGTAATATTTGGGACCCATGATAATGAACTCAACAGAAGTATGCCCGTGCTTAGAATTCAAGCACATCCCTTTCCTCCAACATCCCAAACAAGAGAAAGGATGGGTGCATCTTAAGAGGGTGCTCCCCTAGAGTGAGGCTTCTCTCCATTAACCAATGTCCTTTCATTCCCAGCTAAAACTGATCTGCAAGGGCCACTCTGGGGACAGTAGGTATCTAGTGACATTCTTTTTTTCTCTTGCCGCACAGATGATGGAATTCTGTGGATATATCCTTATGCTCTGGCTCTAGCTTCCCTTATGACTAGAACATATGCAAGCTGCTAATTTGAGTTAAGCACAAAATCTATGGCCCTGAAACAGAAACAGCATGATTCACATATGGATGAACCCATGACTCTGGCTTCTTTAGCACTCTGCGTTTAAATCACTGAAATTACTTAGCCCATGGGTTAATGGAATGAGAGCTCACGATAACCTTGGGAGGGTCAAGTCTGTCAGTCTTGTCTTCTCTGTAGATTTTCCTTGCATTCTCCTCCCTCTCTCTAGCTTGCCGGGATTCTTTCCTTATTCTTCAGCTTCACCCCCTCTGCTGGGTGCATTTGTGTTTCTTCCCTCTTCCTTATTACAAATCACTCAGATTCAGTAACTATTGACAAGTATCCTACTAAGTACCAGGTGACAAGTTCAGATTTCACGTTATATGCATTAACAGATTTGCTTCGGATGGACTTAAATTTACGGATATTGAAATGATATCTACAGATTGAGCATTGCTAATCTGAAAATTCAAGATTGGCAATGTTTCAAGATATAGACCTTTTGAGTACTGACATAGTGCCATAAGTGGAAAATTCCATGCCACGAAATTTTCTTGGTCTCTGAAATTTTCTTTCATGCACAAAATTACTAAAAGTCTTGTATAAAATGATCTTTAGGCTGTGTGTATATGAAACATAAATGCATTTAGTGTTTAGACTTGACTGTCATCCCCAGGGTATCTCATTATGTCTATTCAAATCTTCCAAAGTCTCAGCTATTCCCATCCAGCCATTTGGAATAAGGGATACTCAATCTATTTATCATTTATGTTTATACATATAAATAAGTATATATATAAACACATGCATATACATCTATAATATGTTTATATGTTTACAATCTGTAGCTATCTCTGCAACTAAATAACATGCTGGGTTGTGTGGTTCAGGCTACAGGGTAGTGAAAATCTTGTGAATTTGAAAAAGATGTTTCTTCTGGCTCCAGGGCAGGGAGCTTGGCAAGCAGGTAGAGTTTATTTGTGTGTCCTCGCTCATCCTCTTGGCACTTCTGATGTGTAGGGCACATATTGCAGGGTTGCGTGAGGTGGATCTTAATGTGTCATTCATTGGTATTGAGCCTGTTTTGTTTCTTTTTTTAACCTGTGACATTTTTCTCTGTTACTTAACATGTGACACAAATTTTAAGAGCAAGATAAGTATCCGAAGGTCGTGTGTCCATGAAATTTCCAGGTGAAAATACTTGAAAGAAGTAACTGTAAGGAGGAAAGATTTATTTTGGCTCAGAGTTTGAGTCCATAGTTACTTGGCTCCCTGGCTTTGGGCCTGTGGTGAGGCCAAGCATCATGGAGGGAGGGAAAGAATGAGAGGTTCGAGCTGCTTACCTCATAGCAGCCTGGAAGCAGGGAGAGGGAGAGACAAGAGGGGCCACTTGGGTATACCGCAGTGACCCATCTAGCTGGGCCTTACCAGCTAAAATTTCCACCATTTCCTAATAGTGCCACCAGTTAGAGAACTAGTCTGCAACACAAGAACTTTCAGGGGATATTGAAAAGTTTCAACCCCTAGCAAAGCACTGTTAATGTAATGTAGTGCAAGCTTCTTTCATTATGTAGGTGAAGATTTATCGAAACATTTAGACTATTAAAATAGCCAAGTCGTCTGAAGGATTGTATTTCCAGAAAGGTGTTTAGGTTATTGTGTGATGATTTGTAGACAAAGGCTAGCCAGGTCTCTCCATGTGATAAATTATTATTCACCTCACCCCAGATTATTGAAGGTAAGTCTCAAGCACTGACACCTTGTTTGGTAAGAAGCAGTTAATTCATATAAATGCCATGACTAGGCACCCTCAGATTCTTGAAGTATGTTGGTTGTCATTGGGATTTTACACCTGGAAAAGTAAATATTTTTGTATTTGTCTTACGTTCTTATGAACTGTGTCTTCTTTCTAAATACAGTGGCTTAATCAAACAGAGAACTAAAATTCCTAATAAATAGGGAAACAAAGGGACATTGACCCTGTGGACATTTGAAGGCGCATGAAGAAATGAATGTCCAACACTATATACACACATACATACATGCAAATAGATTCTTACACGTAAACACACACAAAGACTCACACACACATATAGACACACACATTCTCAGACTCATGCACATACATGTGTACACACATAGAAATGGGCTAATTAATTTATTTTTACCATTTCTAGGCCTTTTCCATGATTATTTTGTTAATTTATTGAGTTCCAATTGACATTAAAAGCTATAGTTAATAGATAATACAATGTACAAGTTGAACTAATTGAAATTATATCCCCACAATCAAGGCCACAAATTTACCCATCATCTCCAAGTTTCCTTTGACACTTTCATTTATTTAAAATTCTTTATAGCCTTTTTTCTTTTATGATAAGAGCATTTAAGATCTAGCAACAACTTAGGCAATACTTTATATTGTTAACAATAGGTCTCATTTTCCTAGCATATATTCAATATCTCATGTAAGGCTAAAAACCTTGTGTACTTTCCTATTCCCATTTTTTCCCCTTTCCTCAGCCACTGTTCTAGTGACAGTTTTCTGCATTCTGGCTCTAAGAGTTTGACTATTTTAGAATTCCTCATCAAAGTGGGGTTGTATACGATTTGTCCTGTGACTGGCCTATTTCATTTAGCATAATGTCCTGCAGATTCATCCATGTTGTTGCAAATGACAGGATTTCCTTCTTTTTCAAGGCTGAATAACATTCTATTCATACACATTTATTTTCTTTCTTTTTCCTGTATGTGAGGAACGTGACACATTCTACTGATATAACTATGCCCTGCTTTCATCTTAGCTGCATTGATGTTATAAACATTTCTCTCCGGATACAGATTAAATAGTAATATGAATCTGCCACACACACACACACACACACACACACACACACACACACACACACACACACACACACACACACACACACACACACACACACACACACACACACACACACACACACACACGAGCTTTCTGTATTTTCCATTATGAGACTGTTTTTCTATGGAAACCAAATCATCTCAAACAAGATGCACACCATTTAGATTAAATGTTTGTAAGAAGTGATTGAGGTCACTGTAAACAGAATGAGCAACCTGACTAGCTCAGGGTGTATTGTTTCAGAATAAGGAGGTAACTCTGGACTTCTGTGCCTTTTCCTTTGAAAACGACCGGGTACTTCCTCAGCTCTGTGACTCACTTCCTGTTTGGGGGGACAGGATGTTGGATAAATGGAGAAGCCCATAGACTCTCCACCCTTACTAGCTTTGCAAGTGGATGGAGTTACCACTGTTTATTCAAGGGACAGGGATACTGTTGCTTCACTGAATAAGAGGAAACTGCTTAGAAACAGAAGTTGCTAAGTGAGTGGGAGTTCTATCTATCATTCTATTCTGTGACCTTGTATTTACTTGGCTCTCAAAATTTTACCTTCTCTATATGTGACAACAACTGGCAATGGACCTGGAGCTATCTGTAAGGTGCAGAATTATACCACCTTCAGATTGTATTCTCCTTACTTTCCTCACCCAACTTGCCAAGGTGTCTGAAAGAGAGTCTTGTAGGTGAGATAAAAAATGTTCCTTTCTAAAATTTCAACCTTCCTTCACTTCTGTTGTATATTTGAAGCAAATAATGAAAAACAGTGGACATATTTGATTGGACTATGAATTTCAAAATTCTTTTTCCAATTGTGGGAGCTAAAGGAAATTTTACTTGGAAAAGAAAGATAATGGTGTTTGATGGTAGTATTGTCCTACTTGGGAAAGATCCTTTCTGTGTACATTCTTTCCTTAGCTAACAGTTTCCTCTGATATATAGGAATGTCCCCTTCGCTTTCCTTATAAGCGACTGTTTAACAAGGAAACGACTTTGGGTTGATTTGAGTGGGAAGACAAAAAGCTAAGTAAGAAAAAGAAGAGTAGAAAAGCTAGTGTATCATTATAGGTGCTTATACATCAACTGCTTGCTAGTTCTGAGGAAAGAGAATCTGTAGTTATGGCAGCATAGGAAACAGATTCTGAGAAATACACATATAGCCAACAAGAGTTCTCTGTACTTTCCATAAATAATACAATTTTAGTCTAGGTTCACCTGTGTCAGCTACCCAATCACTAGGTATGTATTCTTTTAAGAGCCTTCAGACTTTGATATAGTAAGCATAGCCTTTGGTATCAAAACTAGAGTCAAGGTTCTACATTTCTGACTTGTATGGGTATGTGTGTTATGATTGTGTATATTGAATGATAGAGATCGTAAGTTACACAGGCAGCTACACTATTTTGGAAGAACTGGGGGAAAAGTATTGAACATGGGACATTCAGTGAAAGGCTGTCTATGAATATAATGAGAGAAACATTGTTGGGATTCAGAGTGTTTCATTCAGTGGATTTCACACCTGTCCATATCTAGTTGCCCCTTTACCTGCACACCCATGATGTCATTGGCAAATCTAGGTCTCTGGATTCTCACCAGCCCTTACATCCTCTAAGGCTAATTGTGTCACCATGATTAGCTGTGTGTGGTTAACTTATCAGTGACAATGGAAAAACAAAATCTGTGATTGGCTTTCTCCTACTGCCAGACGTCCACTGTCTGCTGTTGTTAGTTGGCTCATGCTGAGGGAATATAAAATTTAAAATTATTCTAAACTGAACTTAATTAGGGAAGGAAATTTGTAGCCAACTTTGCCACCCCCATATAATGCAAGTAAAACCAAATGTAAATGATTTTTAGAGGATCCAAATTAGTTTTCTCTTTTGCCAGCTGACAGGGAGCACCCAGCTCAGAGCATAGCAAGAGGGCCTTCTAATAGGTCGGTTTTGGAAAGGGTTCTGTTTGCACTGGGGAAGAGCACTGGGAAGAATGCCCTTTAGAAACATTTGCCTACATATTTATTTTTGGATTTATGATAGCAGCATACTGCATTATAATTTGGTCCTTTCCGTTAACTGCTCAGATTTTCATGTCTGGCTTTCTATTTTATCTCTGATGGGAATTTTTATAACTTCAAAAATGACAGCACCCATCCTTTAACATATGGGGCAAAAGGAACCCTCCTGACTTACCGCTTGTTAAAATAAGGCATCTTCCATTTTTTTCTTTTCTTTTCTTTTTTCTTCTTTTTTCCTTCCTCCTTTCTTTCCTTCCTTCTTTTTTTCCTTCTTCCTTTTCTTCCCTCCTGCCCTCCCTTCCTTTCTTCTCTCCCTCCCTTCTTTCTTTCTGTCCTTTTTTTTTCTTTTCTTTCCTTCTCTGGGGATTGAACCAAGGATTTCATGAGTGTCCAAAATGGGCTCAATTACTTGATTCACAGGCTGGGAATGTGCAGATAGAGTGCTTGCCTAGCATGCATGAAGCTCTGGGTTTGATTCCTCAGTACCACATAAACAGAAAAAGCCAGAAGTGGCGCTGTGGCTCAAGTGGTAGAGGACTGGGGTGTGGTGGTGGGGGGGGAGAGAATTCCTTAAGTCACACCTCCAGCCCCCAAAAAAGGAATCTTAAAAAAAAAATTCCAAAAGCAAAATATCCAACAACCCCCCGCCCCCATGCCTCTCCCAAGTCTCAGAGGACCTAGGTTAGATTCTTCTTATCTTAAGCACAATGTTCAAATGTGAGCCTTCTGATTTATATGGCACCTGTGCAGGTTGAAGAGCCGATGTGGGGTTGCATGTAAAATATATCCGTATAAGATGTGGTAGAGGGATCTTTATGCTTTAACTTGAATGGGTAGTATAAAAGTAATTAGATTCTTCAAAAAATTATAGCCCATAAATAATGAGGATTCTGTTTGTCCCATTTGGAATCTGTTATTAGTTTACCTTTGAACCATATCAATTTGGAAAAAGGGATAGGCTCTAGTCTTTAAAAGAAACATTTTTTTAAAAATGTTTTAGCAACCAGTAAAGTCTAGATCAGAAAAGAGCCTAGTCAGTGGCAAAGCAAAGGAAGCTTGGACACATTGAATTTGCTCTTTGTAGATTATTATTTTTTTTCCTTAGCTCAAGATCTGTCACTCTGGCTCCCGGCCAGCGTGCCAAATTCTGTCATCTTTGCTGCATGGCCAAGCATCTTTATTACATGTTATAATTCTGATTTTTGAACTTAATCCAGAGATCCTGATATGACATCAGATGGGTAGGGGGTGTAGGAAAAAATAAAGGGCTATATTCATCTGTAGATGAGACTTGGGACAGGAAGCAGGCTTGGAGCTGGTGATAGCAGGAAGCATGGGCAATCATCTAGGGCAGAGATTTTTTTCATGGGTGTCACAAACACCTCCTTTGTGTCTCCTAGAATTTGAAATACACTATCAATTTCTGTTCACACAGATAGTTGATTTTAGGCTGAAAACAGATTTGACAGCTCAATCATTAGCCTAAGCCTCAGGAAGAGTCACCATTGCGGGTATGAAGCATTTACCCCCTTTGTGCTCTCTCTCTCTCTCTCCTTTTCTCTTTCTCTCTCTCTTTCTCTTCAGGGGGTACATGGTGACAGTCTCCAGTGATCTACCAGGTCAGGGCTAATTTTTCTCACTCTTTTCTTCCAAACTCCCTGAAAGGTTAGGAAGTAATGGAAGTAGATAACAATTTAAAAGACAAATGGTCTGGAGGGGAAAACAATTGCATCCGTTTCTTGAGTACAGTAGCCCTGACCCTTCCTTGTGCACTCAGTCTCACTTGCAGATGAAGTTTTGGCTGACTTGTTGGTGAAGCATTGTGCAGAGGCTCTAGGCCTCTGGCAGCCTTGCAGGAAGCAGAAAGCACAGGTTCCAGCTGCTGTCCCGGCTCCTGGCCTTCCACTAATTGTTCAAGATTGTCAGAAAACAGCCTGGGATGAGGATGGAGGAAGAGCGGCTGTGAGATTTTTTTTTTCCTTTTTCTTCTTCTTCCTCTCTCTCTCTCTCTCTCTCTCTCTCTCTCTCTCTCTCTCTCTCTCTCTCTCTCTTTGGCTGAATGAAAGCAGGCACTTTATTTAGAAGTGAGTAGGGAGAAAAATGCAGCTTGGGGTTGACACCCTTCTGGTGCTTATCCATAAATATGAAATGGTGTTAGAACACCAGACACCAGCGAGCTTTCTGATTGGCTGTTGGTGATGTCATCTTGTCATTAATCCTGTGCTCAGAAAATAAACTGATCCGCCTGTTTTTCTTTCTTCCTTTTCTTCTTCTCCCCCCCCTATTTTTTTTTATTAAAGCTGAAATGTATGAAATCCATTTTGTAAATCTAAAATGAGAGGTACTTCAGTTAGCACATTTTGAAGGAATTATTACATTTCTCCTGTGTTCACAATCAGTTTTGCCTTCCCTTGAGCAGTGCAGTAATTACCCAGAAGCCTCCACCCAGTCTGTCTTGTCTTAATGCTTAAAAGGAAGACAGACGCTTTCCAACACCTGGGTACCCACAGTTGACATTTACCCACATTAAGTACAGTAGATGCGAATTTCCTGGCCTGCCTTGAAATGCTCTAATATGCATGGGACTATGGTTGGTGCTTTTGAGGGAGATGAGTGGATAACAAAGTGCTTTGCTTATTATTTTCTTAAATCCTATTTTCTTTTCTCTATGCCTCTGAGAACTCTACCTTCAAATTGAAATGGTCTGCTATTGTATTTAATGTGTGCTCATCCGACCTGTTAACCTCCTGAATGTGTGTGTCAGGAGGAATAGACATTGCCCTGTCCTGAGTGTGTATGTGTGTGTGTGTGAAAAATTCAGGAGTATCGTTGCTTACATAGGAGTGAAATCCTCAGGAGGAAACGCACTGCCTGCAACTCTCTGACCCCTGCATTGATTTCTGATACCTGGAGGTCTAGGAAGGTTTGCCGTCCCCCCATTCCTACTGTTTCACTCTGATCTAAGGAAGAATACTTTCCATTAACCACTGGGAAGAATTTTGTCTAGTTCCAGCGTGGTGGGTTTTCCTTTCAATGACATACACAGCTGTCCATCAGAAGAAAAGCCACGAATCTTTTATCCCTTGAAGATTTGCCTAGAAGAAATAGCCTTGCCCTTTCTTGGAATATGTAACTTTGCTTGTGAATAATCCTAATAGTGACACCTTTGCATGCCCCTGATTGGTGAATAGCATCTCCTCACATCATACACAAATGTCCAGGGTTTGTTCCCCTCCCCCATGCCCCTTCTTAAGTGGAAATGTCTCTGTGAGTTAGTCCTAGATGACACGGCTGTCCAGGGTTATTTTACACATGCTGTGGACACATCATTTGGATTAGCAAACTGTCTAGCAAACAGGTGTAGCTGATTTGTGCCATGGAACCCTATCTCCTGTTTCTGGGAGCTGTTGTGTTCCTTTTTGGAGTTTCCCCTCATTTTCGTAAGGTTAGAAACCATAGATTTAGCAACCTTTGGGGTCAAGGGAGCCGGGAAGAAGGTGAGACAATGGGTCCCATTCATCCGTAAAAGCTCTAATGAGTCATGGAGATAGACTCTTTTCCAGGTTCACACTCTGTTCCTGGCAGGCTTTAATTATCTGTGAGCTGAAACAAGAAGTGATAGAAACATAGAAAAGCATTTCAGGAACGGGTTTTTGAAGATGAATCACTCAAGTTGGTGTCCCACTCAGCTCTTTAGAAGGGGCCAGACTCCCTCCAGGCTCTCCCTCCCTCCCTCCCTCCCCCCTCCCTCCCTCCCTCCCTCCCTCAGCTGCCACTGGATCACGTGACAGCTGTTTGTAGACCAAAGGAAAGAAACAATCATTCTCTAGCAGGAAACCTAATCCTGGGCAGGTGCAGTTTGAGTAAAGCCTCGAGGACTGAAGGTCAGAATGGTTGCAAAGACCTAAAGCTTTTGCAGATGGTCTGAGGGGGAGGAGCAAGAGGCAACACCCCTTCTCCTATCTGCAGCCCCCAGATCCTCCTTCCTGTGGAGAGAGCAGCCACTGCTGTACATACCACCGCTGAACTTTTGAACCCAAGTACAGTACAGTGCTTAGGAGGTTGTTTATAGGCTGCAGATAAAGCAGAAGCAGGCTTTAAGGAAACAGTAGACAGATTCCATTTTCCTCTTTTCTCTCCCACCCTCCCAGTGTGATTAGGGATCTAATTAGAAATCAGTGTTTTAGCCCCAACTTCCTCTCCCTGGGCTTTGGGCTTTTTCTTTCTCCTCTTTCTTCTTTCTTTCTGCAAGACTTTTACTGACAGGCACAAAAGCTGATGTATGCGCTGGGCTTTCTGACCAAGTGCTCCAAGGAGGTTTACACAACACATTTTCCTCTATCCAGACAGACAAGACCCTGCTGGGTGTTAGGACGCCCTCCTTCCCCCCTCAGCTGTATTTTCACTGTCTTAAAAGTGTCCCACTGCCATTGTATTTTATACCCATTGCGAATGGCTGCCTTTTCTCTTTATATGGTTTGGAACTAATTGGGAAGCCAGGTGCACCGGCCTGTGGCACTTGGGGCTTGGGTTCTTGGAAAATCCTACTTGGATTTTTAAAAGAGGTGATTAGTGATCACTCTTTCTGGGAGAACAAACTTTAAAAAGCTAAACAGAAAGCATTAATATAAATATTTGGAAAGAGATGAGTCCATTTAGCATTCTCTCAGATACAAACTAATTTGTTGGGAAATAAAAAGTGCTTCAGGGGCGGGGGGAGTATAGAATATTTTCTAAGTGAATCTGCTTTTCTGAATAGCTCCTTCAGTTCCTGTGGCTTACAGGCCAAAACTCAGAAATCCACAATTATACCATATAGATGAGCCTTGTCCTATATTTAGTATATAATCTCCTCACTCCGGGGCTACATATGGCTATGAGCACCCACTTAAGAGCTAAAAATATATGTTACCTCCCACTTTGTCCTGAATTGGAATCATACATAATTACTCCATGTTTTAAGCATCTTACTTTGAGGAAAGAGTTCAAGATCACATCGTTAGTGGGTGATTTTTTATTTCTCCTATGAAGCAGAGTATCCCTTAGCCCTTAGATGAAGCAGAATAAATTCTTGTTGAAGAAATAAAATAAATGAACAATGACATTTCAGGACAAACCATATCTCTCAATATGTAACCCGAAAATAACATGTAGAGTCAGAAAGCTTTGGATTCTTCTTAGAATTAAACACCTGGCCCACAATGGGTGTATAATATCTGGAAACAAATCCTTACGGAAATATACACTGTGTTCTCAGAATGTAGAAAGACCAATGGTTTCCAAACCTCACCAGAGGAAGCTTGTGAGCTTTAAAAACAAACCAACCAACAAAAAACACAAGTAAAGCTGGGTGCTGGTATCTCACGCCTATAATCCTACTACTCAGGAGCCTGAGATCTGAGGATCTCTGTTCAAAGGCAGACCCAGACAGGAAAGTCCGTTAGACTCGTTAAGTCCTGTTAACTACTAGAAAACAAGAACTGGAACTGTGGCTCAATGTGGTATAGCACTAGCCTTGAGTGAAAGAGCTCAGGGACAGTGCCCAGGCCTTGAGTTCAGGTCCCACGAATAAACCCCGCAAAAATAAAAACAAAAATTAAAAAACCGCACAGGTAACATTTCATGCTGGTGGCTCACAACTGTAATCGTAGCTACTCAGAAGGCTGAGATCTGAGAATCATTGTTGGAAGCCAGCCTGGCCAGAAAAGTCCATGTGACTCTTATTTTCAAGTAACCAACCAAATAATCCAGAAGTGGAGACCTGTCTCAAGTGGTAGAGTGCCAGCCTTGTGCATAAAACCAAGAGAGAGTTTGAGGTTCTGAGTTCAAGCCCTAGTGCTAGCACCAAAAACAAACAACCCCCCCCCAAATTAAAAAACAAAAACAAAAACACAAGCAATGCCCATTTTCTCACCTAACTTCCAGAACTTCTCAGGCAGGGTAAGGAAGCTGATACCTTGGTCCATAGACCAGAAATGCTGGGGAGAAGACCCTCAGGATGGAGAAGATGATTCAGGGAGAGTCTAAACCAGGAAAGAGCAAGGCTGTGCCAGTACAAAACATAGGAATTATGCCACTTGGAGGTTTTTTTTTTTTTTTAACCAGGATTTAGTAAACATTTACTGAGCACAATGTATTGTATCCCATATGGGCATGGAAGTAAAGTGTCTGGTGACACTGAAGAAAATGACAGTACCTCTTGTCGATGGTAGGGTGGACTTTTGAGGGAGATCCTCGTATGAATGTGGAAGGAGGTATGAGAACAGCTGGTTTTAAAGCTGCTTTCAAGAGATGCTGATATTTAGAGTGCATGCTGTAAGGGAGGTGGATTTTTCTTCTTCTTTTTTTTTTTTTTTAGAAATAAGGAATCCACAGGGGAGCTTAGCAAGATCAAAGTGCAGGAAGCGAGAGTCTGCAGTGTTTGGGAAATGAAGGCAGAGGGAATCTAAAGGCTACAGCTCCGCCTCTTTTCAATTCTACTTGTTAGACTCAGGTGTCTAGATTTCATAGAATTCCCAGCATTCCCACCTCCTAGGGTGGAATGTGTTTAGGAATGTTAGATGCATCACTTTGGAGTGTAAAGAAGTTGGAAGAAGGTAGCTGTCAGGCAGAAAGGGCTGTGGACAGAGAGAAGGGTGTGGGGTTTGTCTCAGGCAGATTGTAGGCCCTCTGAGGGTGGGTAACTTCAGTCCCATTCTCTTCAGCATGGAGTAGGCACTGATAACTGCTTGTTGGTTAATTAAAAGATGTTGAATATATGCCTCATTAAGCCGAATAATCAGTTTCTCTGAGAATACTTGTAGGCCTTACTTTTCTCTTTTTAATAAAAATACAGATAAAGATAAAAAATAATTAAGAACAATCTGTTCGCTCTCTTCATTTCTCCCCACTTTGATAATTATTTCTTTTATTTTCTTTTTCTTTTTCGTATCCACATATGAACTTTCTCCCTTGACCAATACCCCCCCCCCCCCCGTCTCTGCTAATAACATCAAAGTTAGCACTGCTCACCAAGTCATGCTAGTTTAGAGCTAGCCAGTGTGTCTTGACAAAGGACATGGGAATTGATGGATTTTAAATATTTGTAATTCTTGCCTGCTCCATCCGGAACCACTGAGAGGCCCTCACCACTCACAAGCCTCATATGCAATCTCCAGGTGATGTCTCTTAAGAGCTGTCTTTGTACTTATTTTCATTACTAGTATGTTTGCATCTCTGCAGAATATTCATGAGGTGGAGAAGGAAAAACTCCCCCTCCTCTACAGATGCCAAGTCCAGGTGGGAAGAAATGATCTTGATGAATTCTTATTCTTGTCAGTTTGAAAATGCTCAGGGAAAACAAATGAAAGGGAAAGGATGGATTTGTTTACATGATATCATTCAGCCATTCGAAGTCACAGATGCTTCTTTCTTACTATACTTTTGAAGTTAAGGATTGGGACTGAATACTAGACAACCTTCCAGCATGAAATATTAGCAAGCTTGAGAGACTTCTTTGGTGTAGTTGATATTTCATTGTTTCCTAGTTTGCTACTGTCTTTGATCACTTATACTTATGATACAAATTTGATCACGTTGTTGCTTTTGTATTTCCCCCTAAGCTTGTTTTGTATCATGGGAATTCCTTTTCCCCCCCTTCCTTTCTCTTACTAATTTTGTTGATTGCAAAAGAGAGTGTTTATCTAGACCTAGATAATACACATTTGTCAGTTGTAAATCGGCTTTGCTTCTTCTCTCAAATGTTTTCAATTTTCCTCTTAAATTTGTTGATAACATATCATATTTGTGGTAAATTAGAATATAATAACAACCTATTAATCCCCAAAGTTGAACAAAAGTCTACCCTTGTCTTGGTAAACCTTTTCCATGGTTGCAAGTGGAAACCTAAGGCATACCGTCCTAATTGTGCTGGGAAGTTGGGCGTTAAAAATCCTGAGTATAAACTGCCTTTATGTGTTCTGTATCCTTAAGTACTTCAGAAGCCTCTACATCCATTGCCGCACTTGATCTGGTAATTACATAGGATTCTCTATGTTCATTAAAATATGAGCCTAAGGGCTTCTCTGACAATTCGTTAGCTTCCCATTGGTTGAAGATAATAAAACTGCCTTGCTTTGAAAAAAAAAATCAGTAATTCAGTACTTTTTTTTTTAAAGTAATACACAATAGGCTTCTTGTTCACCTTTTTTCCTGTCACACAATGGGAGAATTTTTTTTTTTTACACCTGTGGGTATATGAGGGTAGTTCTGTCATTCTGAGAAGAGAAAATATAAATTATTTTGGAAAGTAGTTATGATTGCTTTCGTTACTTGTACTTTCAAAGGCATAGTATGTCTCTTCTTCATTCTTGCAGTTAAAGTGTGTGTGTGTATGTGTATTTCTTAACACCAAAATAAAAATTTCTGTCATCTCAATAAGATAGCTTTCAAAAAATTGATGGAAACATGTTTACAGACAAGTCCAAAAAGTAAAAGCAACCCAAGAATCCATTGGTAGGTGAATGTGTCAACTAAGCAGTGGATACACACATGAAACATTATTTAGCCTTAAAAAGAAAGGAAATTCTATTACATGCTCCAACACCTTGAGGACATTATATACCATAGGCCATAAGACAGACACCAAAGAACAAATAGTTATGATTCCAATGTAATTTGACAATGATAAGGGAAAAATAAAACTGCCTCTCTACCTTTTTTATGGAAGACAGAATGTCAATATGGCCTCCCAAATCCACTCCCAGTAGAGTCCTATTGGTTTTATATCTTGAATAATTCCTGGGACTGTGAATATGATGGATTTTATTCTTCTTAGTTATGTTACATGTCACAACCGACCTTAAGATACAAAAATTATCCAGGTGAGCCTGATTTAATCACATCAGTCCTTGAAAAGCACAGTTCAATCTTGCAG
>NW_027205268.1:0-16433 GCF_024711535.1 Dipodomys merriami
GTGTTAGGCTGAGGGTTAAGGTTAGTGCGAGGGTTATGGTTAGGCAGAGGGTTAGGGTTAGTGTTAGGGTTATTGTTAGGGTTAGGGTTAGGGTTACGGTTTCGGTGAGGGTGAGGTTGAGTGTTAGCGTTAGGGTAAGGATGAGGTTTAGGTTTAGGGTTAGGGTTAAAGTTAGGGTTAGTGTGAGAGTCAGGTTTACGGTTAGAATTAGGGTTCACGTTAGTTTTAGGTTTAGGTTTAGGGTTAGGGTGAGGTTCAGGTTTAGGGTTTGGGTGAGGGTGAAGTTTAAAGTGAGGGGTAGGTTTAGGGTTAGGGTAATGGTTAGGGTTAGGGTGAGGGTTATGTTTCGGTTTAGGGTGAGGGTGATGGTGAGGGTTAGGTTTAGGGTTACAGCTAGGGTGAGGGTTAGGGTTAGGTTTAGGGTGAGAGTTAGGTTTAGGATTAGGGTGAGGGTGAGGTTGAAAATGATTGTTAGGGTAAGGGATAGAATGAGGAAAAGTATTAGGGTGAGGATTAGGGTGAGGTTGAGGGTTAGGGTTAGCATTAAGTTTAGGGTGAGGGTTAGTGTTAGGGTAAGGGTTATGGTTAGTGTTAGGGTAAGTGTTAGGTTTAGGCTTAGAGTTAGGTTTAGGGATAGGGTTAGGGTGTGGGTGATTCTTAGGGATAGGGTTAGGGTGAGGGTTAGGTTTATTGTTTGCGTAAGGGTTAGGGTTAGGGTGAGGGTTAGGTTTAGAGTTATTTTAAGGATGAAGGTGAGAGTTAGAGTGAGGGTGAGGTTGAGCGTGAGGTTTAGGGTGAAGGTGAGGGTGAGCGTGAGGGTTCGGGTGAGTTTGAGGGTTCGTATGTGGGTTAGGGTTAGGTTTAGGGTGAGGGTAAGCGTGAAGGTGAGGGTTAGCATGAGTGTGTGGGTTAGGATTAGGGTTAAGGTAAGGGTTAGTTTTAGGGTGAGGGTTAGGGTGATGGGTATGGTTAGGGTGAGGGAGAGGGTTAGGGTTAGGGTGTAGGTTAGGGTTAGTTTGAGGGTTAGGGTGAAGGTGAGTTTCAGTTTGAGGGTTAGGGTGAGGGTGATGGTGATGGTGAGGGTTAGGGTTAGGATTCGGGTTAGGGTTAGGGTGAGGGTTAGGGTTAGGGTTAGGGTTAGGGTGAGAGTGAAGGTGAGGGTGAGGTTTAGGGTTAGGGTTAGATTTAGGATTTTGGTTAGGTTTAGGGTAAGGGTTAGGGTTAGGGTGATGGTTAGGTTAAGGGTTAGGGTGAGGGTTACCGTAGGGTTCGGTTTAGGGTGAGGATTAGCTTTAGGATTAGGGTGAGGGTGAGGGTTTGCTGGAGGGGTAGGGTTAGGTATATGGTAAGGGTTAGGGTTAGGGTTAGGGTTAGGGTTAGGGATAGGGTGAGGGTGAGGGTGACGGTTAGGTTTATGGTTTAGTTTAGTGTGAGGGTTAGGTTTAAGGTTAGGGTGAGGGTTAGGTTTAGGTTGAGGGTTAATTTTAGGTTTAAGGTTAGGGTGAGGGTGATGCTGAGGGATAGGATTAGGTTTAGTGTGAGCATAAGGGTTAGGTTGAGGATTAGGGTGAGGGTGAGTGTTAGGGTTAGTATAAGGTTTAGGTTGAGTGTTTGGGTTACAGTTAGGGTTAGGGTAATGCTTATGGCTAGGGTAAGGGTTAGGGTTAGGGCTAGGCTTAGGCTTAGGGTTAGGTTTAGGGTGAGGGTTAGGCTTAGGTTTAGGTTTAGGGTGAGGATTCCGGTTAGGTTTAGGGTTAGGGTAAGTGTTAGGGTTAGCGTGAGGGTTAGGGTTACGGTGATTTTTAGGGTGACATTGAGGGTTTGGGTGACGGTAAGATTGAGCTTGAGGGTTAGGGTGAGGGTGAGGGTGAGTGGGAAGGTGTCAGTGAGGGTTAGGGTTAGCGTTAGGTTTAGTTTGAGGGTAAGAATTAGGGTTAGTAATAGGATTAGTGTAAGGGTTAGGCTGAGTGTGAGGGAGAGCGTGAGGTTGAGGGTGAGGGTTTCTGTTAGGTAAGGGTTAGGGTAAGGTTTAGGGTGAGAATTAGGGTGAGGGTGAGGGTTAGGGTTAGGTTGAGGGTTAGGATTAGGTTTAGGTTTAGGGTGAGGGTTAGGGTGAGAGATAGGGTTAAGGTTAGGATGAGGGTTAGTCTTAGTGTGAGGGTTACAGTTAGGGTTAGGGTTAGCGTGATTATAAGGGATAGGGTGAGGGTTAGGTTGAAACTGAGGGTTACGGTTAGCGTAAGGGTTAGGGTGAAGACTAGGGTGGGGGTTAGGGTGAGGGTTAGGGTTTGGGTTAGGGTTGGGTGAGGGTTAGGGTGAGCGTAAGGGTTAGGGTGAGGGTTAGGTTGAGGGTGAAGGATAGGGTTATTGAGAGAGTAAGGGTTAGGTTTCGGGTGAGAGTGAGGGTGAGGGTAAGGATAAGGGTAAGGCTTAGGGTCAGGGTTAGGTTTAGGGTGAGGGTTAGGGTTAGCATTAGGGTTAGGTTCAGGGCTAGGTTGAGTGTTAGGGTTAGGGTTAGGGTGCAGCTTAGGTTTAGGACTAGAGTGAGGGTGAGGGTCAGGGTTAGGGTTAGGATTAGGTTTAGGGTTAGGGTGAGGCTGAGGGTGAGTCTGAGGGTGAGGGTGTAGGTTAAGGTTAGGGTTAGTTTAAGGGTGAGGGTTTGGGGTAGGGTTAGGGTTAGGGTGAGTGGAAGGGGTAGGGTGAGGGTTAGGGTTCGTTTGAGGGTTAGGGTTATGGTGAGGGTAACGGTTAGGATGAGGCTTAGGTTAAGAATGAGCATTTGTGTTAGCATCAGGGTTGGGTTGAGGGTGAGGGTTAGGGTTAACCTGAGGGGTAGTTTTTGGGTTAGGGTGAGGGTTAGGGTTAGGGTTAGGGTGAGGTTAAGGTTTAGCGTGATGATGAGGGTGAGGGTTAGGGTTCAGGTGCGTGTGAGTGTGAGGATTAGGTTTAGGATTAGGGATAGGGTTAGGGTTAGGCTGAGGTTGAGGGTATGAGTGAGGGTGAGGGCTAGTGTTAGGTGTAGAGGTAGGTTTAGGGTTAGGTTTAGGGTTAGTATTAGGTTTAGGGTTTGGATTAGGCTGAGGGTGAGTGTGAGGTTGAGGGTGAAGTTGAGGTTTAGGGTTAGGGTTAGGGTTAGGGTTAGGTTCAGCGCTTGTATGAGGGTGAGCGTTAGGGGTAGCGTTAGGATTAGGGTGAGGCTTAGGGTGAGGGTTGAGTGTTAGTTTTGGGGTTAGGGTGAGGGTAAGTGTTAGGGTTAGGGTGGGGGTTAGAGTTACAGTGAGCGTGAGGGTGTGGGTGAAGTTTAGGATTAGGGTTAGGGTTAGGGATAGAATGAGGGTGAGGGTGAGGGTTAGGGTGTTTTTGAGGTTTTTGGAAAGGGTTATGTTTAGTGTTAGGGTGAGGGTTAGGGTGAGGGTTAGGGTTAGGATGATAGTTAGGGTAAGAGGTAGGGTTAGGTTTAGGCTGAATGTTAGGATTAGGGTGAGGGTTAGGGTAAGTGTAAGGATTAGGTTTAGGGTGAGGTTAAGGATTAGGGTGAGGGTGAGGGTTAGGGTTAGGGTTAGGGTGAGGGTTAGGTTGAGGATGAGGATTCGTGTGAGGTTGAGGGTTAGGGTGTGGGTTAGGGTTCGGTTTAGGGTGAGGTTTAGATTGGCGGTGAGTGATAGTGTGAGGGTGAGGCTTAGGGTGAGGGTTGTGGTTAGGGTGAGGGAGCGGGTTAGGGTTTGTGTGAGGGTTACATTTAGGGTCAGAGTTAGGTTTAGTATGAGGATAAAGTTAGGGTGAGGGTTAGGGTGAGGGTTAGGGTTAGGGTTAAATTTAGGTTTAGGGTTAGGGTTAGGTTTAGGGTAAGTATTAGGATTAGGGTGAGGGTTAGGTTTAGGGTTAGCATTAAGGATAGGGTCAGGGTTAGGTTTAGGGTGAGGGTCAGGTTTAGGTTTTTGTTGAGTGTGAGGTTTAGCATGAGGGGTAGTTATAGCGTTAGGGAAATGGTTAGGGTTAGGGTGAGGGTTAGGATGAGTTTGAGGGTTAATGTTAGGGTTAGGGTTAGGTGGAGTGTGAGGGTTAGGGTGAGGGTTAGGGTTAGGGTTAGGGATAGGGTTAGGATTAGGGATAGTGTGAGGGTGAGGGTATGAGTCACTGTTAGGATTAAATTCAGGGTGAGGGTGAGGGTGAGGGTTAGAATTAGGATTAGGGTTAGGGTTAGAGTTAGGTGAGATTGAGGGTGAGGGTTAGGGTTTGGGTTAGTATTAAGGTGAGGCTGAGTGTGAAGGTTAGGGTTAGGGTTATGGTTAGGTTTAGGATGAGGGTGCGGGTGAGGCTTAGGATTAGGGGTGGGGTGAGGTTTAGGTTTAGGGTGAAGTCTACAGTGAGGGTGAGTTTTAGGGTGAGTGTGAGGGTGAGGTTGAGGGTTTAAGTTAGGTAAGGGTTAGGGTTAGTGTTAGGGTGAGGATTAGGGTGAGGGTGAGGTTTAGGTTGAGGGTTAGGGTTAGGGTGTGGTTTTGGGTGAGGCTGAGGGTTAGGGTGAGGGTTAGGGTTACGGTGAGGGTTAGGGTTAAGTTTATGTTGAGGCTGAGGGTTAGGTATAGTGTAAGTGTTAGGGTTACGGTGAGGGTTAGGGTTAGGGTTAGGTTTAGGATGAGGTTTAGGGTTAGGTTGAGGATGAGGTTTAGGGTTAGGATTAGGGTTAGTATAAGGGTTAGAGTTAGGGTGAAGGTTAGGGTTAGGGTTAGGATTAGGGTTAGGGTGAGGGTTAGGGTTAGGGTTAGGGTTAGGGTGAGGGTGAGCGTTATGGTTAGGTTTAGGATGAGATTTAGGTTTAGTTTGAGAGCTACTGTGAGGGTTAGGGTTATGGTGAGTGTGAGGGTGAGGGTGATTGTTTCAGTGAGGTAAGGGTTAGGGTTAGGGTAAGGGTGAGGATTAGGGTGAGGGTGAGGTTTAGGTTGAGGGTTAGGTTTAGGGTGAGGCTGAGGGTTAGGGTGAGGTTGAGGGTTCGGGTTAAGATTCGGGTTCGGTTGAGGGTGAAGTTTAGCGTCTGAGTTAGGGTTAGCTTTAAATGAGGTTTAGGTTGACGTTGAGTGTTAGTGTGAGGGTTTGGATTAGGGTTAGGTTGAGGGTTAGGTTTAGGGTGAGGTTTAGGGTGTGGGATAGGGTTAGTGTTAGTTAGAGGGTTAGGGTTAGGGTGAGGTTAGGGTTAGTTTGAGGGTTAGGCTGAAGGTGAGTATGAGGTTGAGGGTTAGGTGAGGGTGATGGTGAAGGTGAGGGTTAGGGTTAGGATTCGGGTTAGGGTTAGGGTGAGGGTTAGGTTTAGGGTTAGGGTTAGGGTGAGGGTGAGGGTGAGGTTTAGGGTTAGGTTTAGGATTAGGCTTAGATTTAGGGTAAGGGTTAAGGATTGGGTGTGGGTTAGGTGTAGGGTTAGGGTGAGGGTTAGTTTTAGGTTTAGGGTTAGGGTGAGAGTGATGCTGAGGGATAGAGTTAGGGTTAGTGTGAGGAGAAGGTTTAGGGTGAGGATTAGGGTGAGGGTAAGGGTTAGGGTTAGCATAAGGTTTAGGGTGAGGGTTAGGGAAAGGGTGAGGGTTAAGGTAATGGTTAGGGTTAGGTTTAGTATTAGGTTTAGGGATAGGGTTAGGTTGAGGTTTAGGCTTAGGATTAGCGTTCGGGTGAGGTTCAGGGTTAGGGTTAGGGTAAGGGTTAGGGTTAGTGTGAGGGTTAGGGTTAGGTTGATGTTTAGGGAGACGGTGAGGGTTAGGGTGAAGGTTAGGCTGAACGTGAGGGTGAGGGTGAGTGGGAGGGTGACGGTGAGGGTTAGGGTTAGGATAAGGTTTAGGGTGAGAGTAAGAGTTAGGGTTAGGATTAGGGTTAGGGTAAGGTTTAGTCTGAGGGTCAGAGTGAGGGTGAGGTTGAGGGTGAGGTTTTCGTTTAGGTTAGGGTTAGAGTGAGGATTACGGTGAGGGTGAGGTTTAGGGTTAGGTTGAGTGTTAGGGTTAGGGTTAGGGTGAGGGTGAGGGTTAGGGTGAGAGGTAAGGTCAGGATTAGGATGAGGGTTAGGCTTAGTGTGAGGGTTACGGTTAGGGTTATGGTTAGTGTGACCATAAGTGTTAGGGTGAGGTTTAGTTTGAGACTGAGGTTTAGGGTTAGCGTTAGGATTAGTGTGAAGGTTAGGGTGGGGGTTAGGGTGAGGGTTAGGGTTCGGGTTGGGGTTGGGTGAGGGTTAGGGTGAGGGTAAGGGTTAGGGTGAGTTTAAGATTGAGCTTAAGGGATAGGGTTATGGTGAGGATAAGGGTGAGGGTTAGGGTGAGAGTGAGGGTGAGGGTAAGAGTAAGGTTTAGGTTCAGGATTAGGGTGAGGGTGAGGGTTAGGGTTAGCATTAGGGTTAGGGTTAGGGTTAGGTTGCGTGTTAGGGTTAGGGTTAGAGTTGGGGTGAGGGTCAGGGTTATGGTTAGGATTAGGTTTAGTGTTAGGGTAAGGGTTAGGGTTAGGGTGGGGTAGGAGTTAAAGTGAGGGTGAGGTTGAGGGTGAAAGTTAGGATTAGGGTTAGGGATAGGATCAGAGTGAGAGTGAGGGTTAGGGTGTTTTTGATGGTTAGGGATAGGGTTAGCGTTAGTGTAGGGTGAAGGGTAGGCTAGGGTTAGGGTTAGGATGAGGGTTATGGTAAGGGATAGGGTTAGGTTTAGGCTGTATGTTAGGATTAGGGTGAGGGTTAGGGTATGGGTAAGGTTTAGGGTTAGGGTGAGGTTAAGGATTAGGGTGAGGGTTAGGGTTAGGGTTAGGGTTAGGGTGAGGGTTAGGTTGAGGCTTAGGGTCATGGTTAGGGTTAGTGTGATGGTTAGGGTCAGGGTTATGGTTCGCTTTATGGCAATGGTTAGGGTGACGGTGAGTGTTAGGGTAAGGGTAAGGTTTAGGGTTAGGGTGAGGTTAAGGATTAGGGTTAGTGTGAGTGTTAGGTTTAGGGTTAGGGTTAGGGCGAGGGTTAGGATAAGGGTTAGGGTGAGGGTTAGGGGTAGGGTGAGGGTTAGGGTGAGGGGTAGCGTTAAGTTTAGGGAGAAAGATAGGGTTTGTGTGAGGTTTAGGGTTAGGGTTAAGTTTAGTTTGAGGATAAAAGTTAGGGTGAGGGTTAGGGTGAGGGTGAGGGTTAGGGTTAGGGTGATGTTTAGGGTGAGGGTGAGTGTGAGAGTGAGGGTTCGGGTGATGGTGTGGGATAGGGTGTTGGTGAGGGTTAGTGTGAGAGTGAGGGTTTGGGTGAGGTTTCGGGTTAGGGTGTTGGTGAGGTTTTGGGTTAGGGTGAGGTTTAGGGTTAGGGTGAGGGTTAGTGTGAGGGTGAGGGTTAGGGATAGGGTGAGGGTTAGGATTAGGGTTAAGGTGAGGGTGAGGTTTAGGTTTAGCATTAGGTTTAGGGTTAGGGTTAGGGTGAGGGTGAGGGTGAGGGTTAGGGTTAGGATTACGTTTAGGGTTAGGTTGAGGCTGAGGGTGAGGATGAGTTTGAGGGTGAGTTTTAGGATTAGGGTTAGGTTTAGGGTGATGGCTAGCGTGAGGGTGAGGGTTAGGGTGAAGATTAGGGTGAGGTTGAGGTTTTCGGTTAGGAAAGTGTTAGGGTAAGGTTTAGGGTGAGGATTAGGCTGAGGGTGAGGTTGAGGGTTAGGGTTAGGGTTAGGCTGAGGGTTAGGGTTAGGGTGATGTTTAGGGTGAGGTTGAGGGTGAGGGTGAGGGTTAGGGTATAGGTTAGGGTTAGGGTGAGAGTGTGGAAAAGGGTTAGGTTTAGTTTCAGGGTGAGGGTTAGGATTAGGGTTAGGGTTATGGTGAGAGTTTGGGTTAGTGTGAGGGTTAGGGTTAGTGTGAGGAAAAGCGTTAGGGTGAGGATTAGGATGAGAGTAAGAGATAGGGTTAGGTTTAGCGTTAGGGTTAGGGTGAGGTTTAGGGTTAGGGTTCTTTTTAGGTTTAGGTTGAGGGTGAGGGTTAGAGTTAGGGTTAGGGTGAGGGTTATGTTTGGGGTGAGTGTTAGGGTTACAGTTAGGTGAGGGTGAGGGTTCATGTGAGGGTTAGGGTGTTGGTGACGATTAGTGTTAGGGTGAGGTTAAAGGTGACGGTGAGGCTTAGGGTGAGGGTTATGGTTAGAGTTAGTGTGAGTATTAGGTTTAGGGTTATGGTTAAGGTTATGGTGAGGGTTAGGGTTAGAGTTAGGGTTATGGTGCGGGTGAGGGTTAGGGTTAGGGTTAGGGTGAGGCTGAGGTTTAGGTTTAGGGTTTGGATGAGTTTTAGGGTTAGGGTGAGAGTTAGGGATAGTGTTAGGTTTAGGGTTAAGGTTCGGGTTGGAGTTAGGGTGAGTATGAGGGCGAGGGTTAGGGTTGGGATTAGGGTTAGGGTTAGTGTTAGGCAGAGGGTGAGGTTGAGGGTGAGGGTTAGGTTTAGGGTGAGGTTTAGGGTTAGGGTTAGGGTGAGGGGTAGGGTTAGGGTTAGGGAGAGGTTTAGGTTTAGGGTTAGGGTTTTGGGTTAATTTGAGGGTTAGGGTGAAGGTGAGTTTGAGTTTGAGGTTTAGGGTGAGTGTGATGGTGACGGTGAGCGTTAGGGTTAGGATTCTGGTTAGGATTAGGGTGAGCGTGAGGTTTGGGGTTAGGGTTAGGTTGAGGGTGAGGGTGAGGGTTAGGGTTAGGGTTAGGGTTAGGATTAGGGTTAGGTTTAGGGTAAGGGTTAGTGTTAGGGTGAGGGTTAGGTTTAGCTTTAGGGTGAGGGTTAGGGTTTGGGTTAGGTTTAGGGTGAGGTTTAGGTTTAGGATTAGTGTGAGGGTGAGGTGTAGGTTGAGGGGTATGGTTAGGGATAGGGTAAGGGTTAGGGTTAGGACGATGGATAGGGTGAGGGGGGAGGTAGAGGGGGAGGGTTAGGTTTAAGGTTAAAGTAATCATGAAGGTGAGGTTTAGGATTAGGGTTAGGAATAGGGTTAGGTTGAGGGTGAGGTTGACGTTGAGGGTGAGTGTTAGGGTTAGGGCTAGGTTTAGGTTGAGGGTTAGGTTTAGGGTGAGGGTTAGGGTTAGGGTTAGGGTTAGGGTTTGGATGAGCGTTAAGCTGAGGGTTAGGGTGAGGGTTAGGGTTTGGTTAAGGTGAATGTTAGTTTTAGGTTTAGGTTTAGGATAAGGTTTAGCCTGAGGTTTAGGTTTTGGGTTTGTGTGAGGGTTATGTTTAGCGTCAGGGTTAGTGTGTGCGATAGGGTGAGGGTGGGGTTAGGTGGAGCGTTTAGTTGAGGTAAGGGTTAAGGTTAGGTTAGGGTGAGGATTAGGGTGAGGTTGAGGGTTTAGGTGAGGGTTAGGTTTAGGGTGTGCGTTAGGGTTATGATTAGGTTAAGAGTTAGTGTTAGGGTGATGTTTAGGGTGAGTGTCAGGGTGAAGGTTCGGGTGAGGCAGAGGTTTAGGGTTAGGTTTAGAGTGAGGGTGAGGATTAGGGTTTAGGTTAGGGTTAGTGTTAGGGTGAGCGTGAGTGTTAGGGTGAGGCGTAGGGTTAGGGTTAGGGTGAGGGTGAGGGTTAGGTTTAGTGTGAGGGTTAGGGTTGGTGTTATGGTTAGTGTTAGGGTGAAGGTTAGGGTTAGGGTTAGGGTTAGGAAGAGCGTTAGGCTAAGGGTTACTGTTAGGGTTAGTGTGAGGGTTAGGTTTAGGGTTAGGGTTAGGTTGAGGGTGAGGGTTGAGTTTAGGTAAGGGTTAGGGTAAGATTAGGGTGAAGATTAGGGTTAAGTTGAGGGTTAGGTTTAGGGTGAGTGTTAGGGTTAGGATTAGGATGAGGGTTATTGTTAGGGTGATGTTTAGGTTGAGGGTGAGGTTGAAGGTTCGGAAGAGGGGGAGGGTTAGGTTTAGAGTTAGTGTGAGGGTTATGGTTATGGTTAGGGCTAGGTTTAGGGTGATGGTGAGGGTTAGGGTGAGTGTGAGGTTGAGGGTGAGGGTTAGGGTTAGGGTGAGGGTGAGAGTGAGCCATAGGGTGAGAGTAAGGGTTTGGTTGAAGGTAAGGGTTTGGTTGAGGCTGAGGGGGAGGGAGAGGGTTATGGTTAGGGTTCGGGTAAGAGTTATTGTGAGGGTGTGGGTGAGGGTTAGGTTTAGGATTAGGGTTACGGTTAGGGTTAGGCTGAGTGTGAGTGTGATTGTGAGGGTGAGGTTTAGGGTTAGGGTGAGGTTAGGGTGAGCGCTAGGGTGAGTGTGAGGGTTAGAATTAGGGTTAGGGATAGGGTGAGTATTAGGTTTAGGGTTAGGGTTAGGGTTATAGTGAGTCTTAGGGTGAGGGGTAGGGTTAGGGATAGGTTGAGGGTTAGGTTTAGTGTGAGGGTTAGGGTTTGGGGTAGGGTTAGGTTTTGCGGTAGGGTTAGGGTGAGGGCTAGGGTGAGTGTGAGAGTTAGGGTTAGGTTTAGGGATAGGGTGAGGATTAGGGTTATGTTTAGGGTTAGGGTGTTGTTTAGGCTGATGTGTAGGGTTACAGTTAGCTTGAGGTTTAGGTTTAGCGGGAGTTTTAGGCTTAAGTTTATGGTTAGGGTGAGGGTGAGTGTTTGGATGAGGGTTCGGTTTAAGATGTGGGTGAGGGTTAGTGTTACTGTGAGGACTAGGTTTAGTGTTAGGGTTACTGTTAGGGTTAGGGTGAGGGTGAGGGTAAGGGTTAGGGTTAGTGTTATGGTTAGGGTGAGGGTTCAGGTTAGTGTGAGGGTTAGGGTTAAGATTAGGTGAAGGTGAGGGTAAGGGTTGGGGTGAGGGTTGGGGTGAGGGTGAGGGTCAGGACTAGAGTTAGGGTTAGGGTGAGGTTGAGGTTTAGTGTTAGGGTGAGGGTTAGGGTTATTGTTGGGGTTAGGTTGCGGTTGAGGGTGAGGGTTAGGGTTAGGGTAGGGTTAGGTTTAGGCTGAGGGTGAGGGTGAGGGTGAGGTCGATGGTTAGTGTTAGGGTTAGGGTGAGGGTTAGGGCTAGGGTGAGGGTGATGGTTAGTGTGAGGGTGAGGGTGAGGGTTTCATTTATATCAGGTTTAGGGTGAGGAGTAAGGTGAGGGTGAGGGTTTCGTTTACATCAGCGTCAGGGTTAAGCTGAGGTTAGGGTTAGGGTGAGGGTTAGGGTTAGGGTTAGGCTGTGGGTTAAGTTTAGGGTGATGATTAGGGTGAGGGTGAGGGTTAGGGTGAGAGTTAGGGTGAGGTTTAGGGTTAGTAGTAGGATTAGGGTTAGGGTGAGGGTGAAGTTTAAGGTTAGAGTTAGGGTTATGGGGAGCGTTAAAATGAGGGTGAGGGTTAGCGTTAGTGTTAGGGTTAAGGTTAGGATGAGGGTTAGGTTGAGTTTTAGGGTTAGGGTTAGGATTAGGGTTAGGATGAGCTTTAGACTAAGGGTTAGGGTTAGGGTTAGTGTGAGGGTTAGTGTTAGTTAGGGTTACGGTTAGGGTTTGTTTAGGGTGAAGGTTAGTTTTAGGTTTAGGGTTAGGATAAGGTTTAGGCAGAGGATTAGGGTTAGGGTTAGTGTGAGGGTTAGGTATAGGGTTAGGGTTAGGGGGTGGACTATGGTGAGGGAGAGGGTTAGGGTGAGGTTGATGGTGAGGGTTAGGGTTCGAGTGAGGGTTAGTGTGAGGGTGAGGGGGAAGGGGAGAGTTTGGTTTAAGGTTAGAGTTAGGTTGAGGGTGAGGGTTAGGATTAGGGTTAGCAGTAGGTTTAGGCTGAGTGTGAGGGTGAGGTTGAGGGTGAGGTTTAGGGTTAGGATGAGGTTTAGGGTTAGGGTTAGTTTTAGGGTGAGGCTTAGGTTAGTGTATTGTTCATTCTCCGTGTGTTACAAGACATTCTTTCGTGGCTTTTATTGTTAAATTCTAATTTTATTCCCTTGTGGTCTGAGAGAATGCAAAGTATAAGTTCAATATTTTTGAATTTGGAAAAGTTCGCTTTGTGGCCTAAAATGTGGTCTATTTTGGAAAATGTTCCATGTGCTGCTGAGAAAAACATGTATTCTGATGCTATTGAGTGAAATATTGGGTAGATGTCTGTTAAATCTAGTTGATCTATGCAGTTGTTTAGATCTGTGGTTTCTCTGCGGAGGGTTAGAGTTAGTGTTAGGATGAGCGTTCGGCTGAGGTTTAGGGTTAGGGTTAGTGTGATGATTAGGGTTAGACTTAGGGTTAGGGTTTGGTTAGGGTGAAGGTTAGTTTCAGGTTTAGGGTAGGATAAGGTTTAGGCTGAGGGTTAGGGTTAGGGTTAGTGTGAGGGTTATGTTTAGGGTTAGGGATCGAGTGTGGGATAGTGTGAGGGTGAGGGTTAGGGTGAGGGTGAGGGTGAGGGTTTAGTTTATGTAACATTAAGCAATGTTAGGTTAGGGTGAGGATTAGGGTGAGGTTGAGGGTTAAGGTGAGGGTTAGGGTGAGGGTGAGAATAAGGGTAAGGGTGAGGGTAAGGGTGAGAGTGAGGGTTAGGATTAGAGTTAGGGTTAGGATGAGGGTGAGGGTGAGGATGAGGGTTAGTGTTAGGGTGAGGGTTAGAGTTGGGCTGAGGGTTAGGGTTAGGGTTAGGCTGAGGGTGAGGGTGAAGGTTAGGGTTAGGGTTATGTTTATGCTGAGGGTGAGAGTGACGTTGAGGGTTATGGTTATAATAAGGGTCATGAAGAGGGTTAGGGTGAGGGTAGGGTTAGTGTGAGTGTGAGGGTGAGTGTTTCATTTACGTCAGGGTTAGGGTTAAGTTGAGATGAGGGTTATGTTGAGGGTTAGGGTTAGGGTTATGGTGAGGTTTAGGGTTAGGGTAATGTTTAGGTTGAGGTTGAGTTTTAGGGTGAGGGTGAGCGTTAGGGTAAGGGTGAGGTTGAGGGTTAGGAATGGGAATAGGGTTAGTGTTAGGGTTACGCTGAAGGTGAGGGTGAGGGTGAGGTTTTGGGTTAGGGTTAGGGTTAGGGTGAGGGTTACGGTTACTGTGAGGTTTATGTTTGTAGTTAGGGTGAGGAGAAGTGTTAGAGTGAGGTTTAGGGTGAGGGTTAGGATTAGGGTTAGGATTAGGGTGAAGGCTAGGGTGAGGGTGAGGGTTAGTGTGAGTGTTAGGGTGAGGGTTTCCTTCAGCCAAGGTTTAGTGTTATGTTTAGGATTAGGGTGAGAGTGAGGGTACGGTTGAGGCTTAGGGTTAGGATGAGGGTTAGCGTAAGGGTTAGGGTGAGGTTTAGGGTTTGGATGATGTTTAGGGTTCAGGAGAGAGTAAGGGTTTGAGTGATGGTGATAGTTAGGGTGTGGGTGAGGATTAGTGTTAGGTTGAGTGTTAGCGTTAGGTTTAGGGTTAGTGTGAGGGTGAGGATTATGGCTAGGTTTATGGTTAGGATGACTGTTAGGTATAGGTTTAGGGTTAGTGTGAGGGTTAGAGTGAAGGGTAGGGTTAGTGTGAGGGTTAAGGTGAGGGTTAGGGTTAGGGTGAGGGTGTGTGTGAGGGTTAGGGTTAGGTGTAGGGTTAGGGGAGTTTAAGGGTGATACTTAGGTTTACCAATAGGTTAGGGTTTGGGTTAGGGTGAGTGTTAGGGTGTGAGTGAGGTTTCCGGTGAGGGTCAGGGTTAGGGTGTGGGTGAGGGTTAGGTTTAGGGTGAGGATTAGGTTTAGAGTTAGGTTTATGGTGAGCGTAAGGTTTAGGGTGAGGTTTAGGGTTAGGATTAGCATTAGGGTTAAGGTGAGAGTTAGGGTGAGGGTTTGGGTTAGGGTGAGGGTGAAGGTTGGAGTTAGGGTCATGTTTAGGGTTAGGGTGTCGGTTAGGGATAAGTTTGTGGTTAATGTGAGGGTTAGGTTTACATTTAGGGTTCGAGTTAGGGTGAGTGTGAGGGTACGTGTTAGGGTTATGTTTAGGGTTAGCGCTAGTGTTAGGCTGAGGGCTAGGTTTAGGGTTAGGATGAGGGTTAGGGTGAGGATTATGGTTAATTTTAGTGTTAGGGTTTGGGTTAGGATGAGGGTAAAGTTTAGGGTGAGGGATAGGGTGAGGCTGAAGGTTAGGGTTAGGGTGAGGTTTTGGTTGAGGGTTGGGATTAGGCATAAGGTTAGGGTAAGGCTGAGGGGGAAGGGGAGTTTGAGGGTGAGGGTTGGGGTTTAGGTTAGGGATAGGGTGAGGATTTGGGTTATGGTTAGATTTAGGGTGAGGGTTATGCTGAGGGTAGTGTTAGGGTTAGGTTGAGGGTTAGCTTTAGTGTGAGGTTTAGGGTTAGGGTTAGGGTGAGGGTTAGATTTAGTGTGTTGGTTAGGTTTAGGGTTAGGGTGAGGGTAAGGGTTAGGGTGAGGGTTAGGGTGAGGGTGAGGTTTAGGGTTAGCATTAGGTTTAAGGTTAGGGTTAGGATGAGTGTTAGGGTTAGGGAGAGGGTGAGGGTGAGGGTTAGGGTTAGAGTTACAGTTAGGGTGAGGGTGAGCGTGAGTGTTAGGGTTAGGGTTAGTGTTATTTTTAGGGATAGGGTTAGGTTTAGTTTTAGGTTGAGAGTAAGGGTGAGGTTTAGCATGAGGGTTAGGGTTAGGCTTACGGTTATGGTGAGGGTGAGGGTGAGAGTTAGGATTAGGTTTAGGGTTAGGGTTAGGGTTAGGATGAGGTTTAGGCTGAGGGTTAGAGTTACGGTTAGTGTGAGGGGTAGGGTTAGGGTTGCGGTTAGGGTGAGGGCAAGGGTTAGGGTGAGGGTTAGGGTGAGTTTGAGGGTTAGGGTTAGGGTGAGGGTTAGGGTGAGTTTTAGGGTTAATGTTAGGTTTTGGGTTAGGGTGAGTGTAATGGTTATAGTGAGAGTTATTGTGAGGGTGAGGGTTTGGTTTAGGGTGAGGGTTAGTGTGAGGGTTTGAGTTAGGGTTAGCATTAGGGTTAGGTTGAGGGTGAGGTTTAGGGTGAGGTTTAGGGTTAGGGTTAGTTATAGGGTGAGCATTAGGCTTAGTGTGAGGGTGAGGGTCTGGGTTAAGGTTAGGGTTAGATTTAGGGTGAGGGTGAGGGTGAGGGTTAGAATTAGGATTAGGGTTAAGGTTAGAGTTAGGTGAGATTGAGGGTGAGGGTTAGGGATTGGGTGAGGGTGATCATGAGGGTTAGGGTTAGGGTTAGGTTTAGGGTTATGGTTATGGTTAGGGTTAGGGTGAGGGTGAGTGTTAGGGTGAGTGTCAGTGTGAGGTTGAGGTTTTCGGTTAGGTAATGGTTAGGGTTAGGGTTAGGGTTAGGATTAAGATCAGGGTGAGGTTAAGGTTGAGGGTTAGGGTTAGGGTGAGGGTTAGGGTGAGGCTGAGGGTTAGGGTGAGGCTGAGGGTTAGGGTGAGGGTTAGTGTTACGGTGAGGGTTAGGGTTAGGGTTAGGTTGAGCGTGAGGGTTACGTAAAGGGTAAGGGTTAGGGTTACGGTGAGCGTTAAGGTTAGGGTTAGGGTTAGGGTGAGGGTGAGGGTTAGGTTTAGGGTTTGGGTTAGGTTTAGGTTTAGGGTTAGGGTTAGTGTAAGGGTTAGCGTTAGGGTGAAGGTTAGGATTACCATTAGGGTGAGGTTTAGGGTGAGGGTTAGAGTTAGGGTTAGGGTGAGGGTGAGGTTTAGGTTTAGGGTGCGTTTTAAGTTTAGGGTGAGGGCTACAGTGAGGGTGAGGGTTAGGGTGAGTGTGAGGGTGAGGGTGAGGGTTTTGGTTAGGTAAGGTTTAGGGTTAAGGTTTGGGTGAGGATTTGGGTGCGGGCGAGGTTTAGGTTGAGGTTAGGGTTAGGGTGAGAGTTAGGGTGAGGCTGAGGGTTAGGGTGAGGTTGAGGGTGAGGGTGAGGGATCGGGTGACGGGGAAGGTTAGATTGTGGATTAGGTTTTGGTTTAGGGTGAGGGTTAGAGTGAGGTTCAGGATTAGGGTGAGGGTGAGGGTTAGGATTAGGGTTAGGGTGAGGGTTAGGTTTAGGGTGAGGTTTAGGGTGTGGGGTAGCGTTAGGGTTAGGGAGAGGTTTAGGGTTAGGGTGAGAGTTAGGGTTAGTTTGAGTGAGTTTGAGAGAGTTAGGGTGAGTTTGAAGTTGAGGTGAGGGTGAGGGTGAAGGTTACGGTGAGTTTAGAGTTAGGATTCGGGTTAGGTTTAGGGTAAGGGTTAGGGTTAGGGTTTGGGTTAGGGTGAAGGTAGGGTGAGGGTGAGGGTTAGGGTTAGGGTTAAGTTTATGATTAGGGTTAGATTTAGGGTAAGGGTTAGGGTTCGGGTGAGGGTTAGGTTTAGGGTTAGGGTGAGGGTTAGGGTTTGGGTTAAGTTTAGGGTCAGGGTTAGGATAAGGGTTAGGGTGAGGGTGAGGGTTAGGGTGAGGGTAGGGTTAGGGATAGGTTAGGGGTTAGGGTAAGGGTGAGGGTTAGTTTTAGGTTTAGGGTTAGGGTGAGGGTGATGCTGAGGGATAGGGTTAGGGTTAGTTTGAGGATTAGGATTAGGGTGAGGATTAGATTGAAGGTGAGGGTTAGGGTTAGCATAAAGTTTAGGGTGAAGGATAGGGTTAGGGTTAAGGTTAGGGTAAGGGTTAGGGTTAGGGTAAGGATTA
>NW_027205269.1:0-16421 GCF_024711535.1 Dipodomys merriami
CCAGACCTCTCCTTGATCCAGCTTCCTCAGGCCATCAAGCCTGAGGAGAGCCGGGCACTGCTCTGCTCCAGGAGCCATGTCTCTTGTCATGTGTCTCTTGCGGCATCTCCTTCTTTCCATCCCCTCCCCAGAAACCCCTCTTGCTATATCTGGTGGCCTGTCCCCCAAGCCACCCTTTGACCCCTCTTCCCCAAGTGGCCTGGCATGCATGAAGATGGAATCAGCATGGGGCAGGACTTCCCGGCCCCTCAAGCTCTCACAGAGTTTACTTAGAGGAGGGGTTACTGGTGGAGCGCTGTGGGCCTCCATGGGTTAGGTAGAATGGGATTTCCCGTGGAGCAGGGTGGGAAATTTGAGGGAAGAGGCTGGTGGAAGGCAGGCTTTCTGGTGGAGGAAGGCTGGGCTGATGGGGAGAGGTTTATTGAGGGGTGTGGCTTTGAGAGGGAAGTCAGTGTTATGAAGGACTGGGCTAGTAAAGGACAGCATTTCTGGGGTGGAAAACCCCATACTTTTTGGCATGTGGTAAGATGGAAGGATTTCTGGCAGAGCAGGAGGGGGCAGCAATGGACGAATGAGCCTTGTCAGGACAGGGCTTTGAGGATCCAAAGGACTAGTTAGGGTGGGGTTTTCGGTGAAGCCAGCCAAGACTTGGAGAGATGGAGTAAGATTGATTGGGGACTTCAGTGTTAGGAGGCAGGATATCTAAGGAGCAAGCCTACTGTGGGCAGGGTTTCCAGTAGGGCAAGGCAAACCTTCAAAGAAGAGAATAGGGATGGACAGGTGCTTCCAGTCAAGCCTGGTAAGCATTCCAGAAGGAGGCCAACTGGTGGAATGGTTTCCAGTGGAACAATGTGGCCTTCCAGAACGAGCAAGGATGGTGGGATTTTCTGGTGAAGAAGGGCAGGGCTTGGAGCTATGAGGCTAGTTGGAGGTGGGGCTTTCAGAAGGTGGTAGGGCTACAAGGGTTTAGGATAATTATATGCAGGGTATCCTGTGGAGTGGAGTGTGGATTCCACAGAGAACCCCAACTAGGGGTTGGATGAGGAGCTCAGCTGAGGGTTGGATTATTGGGGGAGAAGGGCAGGACTTAAGATGGGGAGGTAGGGAAGTACCTGGTGAAGTGCTTTCCAAGGATGAGGTGGGCTGTGCCAGTAGCTTCCAGTGAAACAAGGCAGGGCTTCAAGGGCAAATATAGGGTGGCGGATGGATTTTGATGTAGCAGGACAGGGCTTCATGGGAGGAGTGTAGTTCAGGGAAGGGCTTTGAATGGGTTGTCTGGGCTGTAGGAGTAGACTAGTTATGGGGTGGGGGAAGGGCAAAGGGGAGAAATGTTCCCTGGAGCCTCTAAGGAGCTTGAGGGAGAAGGCTGGTTGAGAGTAGGGTGAAAGGGAAGGGTGGGGTTGGAGGGACTAGGTTAGTTAGGGGCAGGGCATCCAGAAATAAGGGTGGGGATTCAAGGGAGGAGCTGGATGGAGGTGAGGGTCTGGGTGGAACAAGTTGGGTATTGAGGGAGGCGATATGTTTCTTTGGGGCAGAGAAGAGAGTAGATGGAGTGGAAGAGGGATTTCCAAGTAGCAGAGCAGGGACTTGAGGAAGGAGGCTGGTTGCAAACAGGGCTTTGAAAGTTTATAGCAGGGCTACTAGGGTGTAGGTTAATTGGGGGTGGGATTTCAGGTGCAGCAGGACAGGGTTTCGAAAGAGGGGCTGACTGGAAGTGGGTCAAGTTGAACTTGTGAGAGGGGATAGGATAGAGGCAGGACTTCGAGTGGGAAGGGAGAGGCTATAAAAAAAACAGCAACTACTAATAAAAATAATGCAAGAATACCATTTTCAGCCAGTGTAGAATTAATTATATTTCTGTATATGTGAGAGAGATATTGGATAAACTAACCAAATAATGATTTCTTCCTACTGAAATTTTTCTTTATTCTAATTGAGTGAGAATAAAACAACAGGCCACGTCAGGCTTATAGGCACACAGTAGACTGACACATGAAGCACTGGATTTGATTACCCAGCAACTACTTTAAGGAACACAACAATTTTAAACTCTCTCCGTTGGTCATAATGGACACTCTGTTGACTGAAAATTGTGAATAAATAGAAAATTTTCTTGAACTTTTTGGAAATATTAATCTAAACTAAGCAATAGCAATGCTTTAACTTTATACTTCTATATTGGAACCTATACTAAAACAAAATAAATAGGAAAATATATTAAATTATACACAGAATGTTCATTCTTGCAGCATCAATTTTAATCTAAAATAACTTTAAACCAGAAAATTGTTTGCCATATACTGAGATTGCAGTATGGTTTCCTTTTCAGTGATCAAAATGATGATTTAAGCAATATGCCTTTATCATTGGATGCATTGATGGTTAAAAGATAGCCAAGAATGTGAAGTACCCTAAAACAATATCCTGAAGAAACTCACAGGGTACTGTGAATTGATGTTGGAATAAAATTAATTACTGCTTACAGTAGGAATTAATATTAAGTAGGCACAGAAATATTTTCTACAAGAAACGGCTACATTGAAAAATAAACAATGAAAAGGAAGGAGGCAGTCAGACCATGAAGTTAACATTATCTAATGAATAACATTTATTGAGGCTTGT
This sequence comes from Dipodomys merriami, assembly GCF_024711535.1. Lineage (NCBI taxonomy): Eukaryota > Metazoa > Chordata > Mammalia > Rodentia > Heteromyidae > Dipodomys > Dipodomys merriami. Next base: position 2,623 of record NW_027205269.1, read on the forward strand.
TTGCAATCTGCTTGACCTAAGTTCTTCCCTGAAGCCAAATAACAAGAAAAAACCCATGGAAATACAGTAATCATTTTCAAGGCATTCTTAGACTTTAGAGAGTGAATTAAATTAATACATTGCTAGAAAGTAAAGACAGATGTCCAAGATAAACAGCGAAGAAAATATTCCCAATCTATGGCTCTCTGCTGTGAGAGTGGTGCAGGCCAAGGCGTGAATGGACTGAAGTACAGGAGTGCATACTAGTAGTTCCCAAGTTGCAATGATGAATGTAACACGGGAGAATATCAACATAACTGTCACATGAATTTATCACTGGAGAGTACAGAGAAGTACAGTGAAAATCCCAGGAGAATTATAAAGTACAATCTTACATATTTGTCAGAACAGTAAATTCAAATGTTTTCAGAAAAGTGTCTGGCATTGTGTCCTAAAACACTTGGAAAGACTACAGGAAACTACCGGGCACTCACATGATGCCAAGAAATGATTAACTTATAATTTACAAGACATTGAATAATCATAAAAGTCTTGTTTCAGTAGTGCAAAATTAAGCCTTAATACACTCTGTTCTGAAATAACACATTATAAAACCAAATCAAGAACAATCAAATTATATATGTGACTCAACTGTTTCCAACAATAGAATTCAAAAATTCAAATTACATACTGTATCTGTAAACTGATAAAAATCATACAGGATGTCAAACATAATTAATCTTTCAACACTGCACATTTTATGTGAATAGTCCTGATGATAAATGATTTATTTTCCTTACAGATTTTGGATGAACACAACAACAGCAATACAAAACCAAAAATCACTTGGCAATAGATCTGGATGCCAGTGGCTCATCCCTATTCCTAAAAGGCCAGGAGGTTGAGATTGGAGGATCATGGCTCACAGCTTGCTGGGGTAGCCAAATCCATGAGACATTGATGTTCCATTGATCAGTCAAAGGCCTAGTGGAACATTGGCTCACATGGTAAAGCATCAGGCATGAGTGTAAACACCAAGGGTTCAAGGGCTCAAAGTCAAATCTCATTACTACACCCCACACACACACTCACAACCTACACACAAACACACACACAAAGGGGGAGATACAGGAACAGGGAGAGAAAAGGAATCTTAAGAGTTTAAAAAGTGAAGCCTATCCTAGAAAAAAATCCTTTCCAAAAATATACAACTGTAAGAGTACTTGTGAGGGATTCTAGAGCTGAGCTGTGAGATCTGGAAAGAGATAAAAGATTAGAAAGCCATCTTAAACAAGACTCAAAAGGCTGAGACATGTACCCTGGAAAGGTCAAATCGTCAAGGCAAGATAGAGCTATAAGTTACTACCTTAAGTGTGTTTAAAATACAGCTGTTAGGATACTAAAATAGTAAGATCTTGGAGATGAGATGAGATATTTTATGGCTAAAGTATGTATTCCTCCCTTCTGCTCCCTAACAGTAAGATAGTTAATTGTCACTATGTATACAAAGTATACCTCTTGTTAGTGGTTGTAACCACAAGATAGATTGATGACCTAGTTTGTGCAAATACCTTTAGCCACACCCCTATATTAAACTGGATAAAAAGTTTGTTAAGCAGGACCACCAAAAACTGGTGGTGAGCCTTTGGGTCCCCTGGTGTCCCACTTTCCTATTCCTCTCTGTGATTTCTCAGTTCTTTGGCAAGGTATCCCATCATCTGTGATGTTCCAGAGTTGTGGTTATGGACCGACCTGATATTCTGAACTCCTCAATACAAACTGTGGAAACACACTTTATCAAAGAAGATACACAAACATATATGAGCACCTGGCAAGATACCAATCATCAGCAGTAATCCTGTGAATCATTAGTGAAGAAGTGGAGTTCCATTATGGTGGTCATAATGGCTAAGTGTAAAAAGTATGTAATAAAACCTTTGGAAGGTTCTTTTGCTCTTTTTGCTATATAGTCCTGGTGGCTTGGAACTTTCCAGCCTTGTCTCAGCTACAGAAGTGATGGGATTTTGAATATGTGCTGCCATGCCTGGCATTTAGAAAGTTCACAATAAAGTATTACCAAAGTGCATGAAAACAGTTTTGTAAGTGATGTGTATTTACATCCTCAATTGTAAAAATTAAACAAATATATGCCAGAACATCGCATTATTAACATTATTATATATGCAGTTCATCAGGCATCACTAACACCTCAACAGATCAAATGCAAAGTAAAATTTCTAATTCTTTCTAGGACAAGCAAAAAGGTCAAAAGCTATGTACATATGACCATATAAGATGATGTTAAATAAATGCTTAAATAGGGATACAGGTAGACCCATTGTAACAATGAGATGTAGACACTACATTGAAAATAAACTTTAAAACTGGCAGGGAGGAGGGAGTAGTTGTGGAGGTGAGAGGGAAGAGATGGTAGGGGAAAAACAAAGGAGGAGGCAACAATGCTCGATAGGAAATGTACTCATTACCTTGTTCATTTAATTGTAACCCCTCTGGACAGTATTTTTACAATAAAAATGTACAAAAATTCTACTTCAAAATCTAACATCTAAGGCAGTGTCTGAAATACAAGAAGATAAAAAATAAATCTAGAGGAGTGGTATCTTTAACACTGTGACAATGAGAAGCGAAAGCTGGATTTTAAATCAGGGCTTGACAAGATCAAGTGTCCACTAAATATGTGCTCACAGCTGCAGAGTTGACCATGATCACAACAATGGAGGTACAACTGAAAGGCAGCTCAGGCTGTTACAGCATTGTTATGTAGACACAATGGGACCTCTCCAATAATGGTAAAGCACAAAATAGAAGTTAAGTCAGTAAAATACATGGGAGAGTTTACCCACTGAGAAAAATTGCAGTGGGTGATCATTGCTCTTTGGTTGAGTATACAACCCATCTCATTTTACTTTAAGCTAAAGTATATTTCTGATATGAACACAATTATAATATATCAGTGTTTCATGAGTGCTGACTAGTGTAGGTGCATATTACTCTAAGATATATAAAAGCTTTAGAGGTATGTGAAGGCTATACCTTCATAATCCATTCTATGTTGTTAAGTTTGCATGAAGAAATGTTCATAACTAGGAAATTTAGACTCTTTTCGGTCTGATTCAGGCAACTGAAATAAGACATTAGGGTCATCCACTCCAATTATTCAGTTTGTGACCTATGAAATAAATACCATTATTTAAAATGTGTATGTATTTTTGAAAACACATGTAATACCACATGGCAAACATACAAAAGATACAATTTCCCATCTTCTTATAGAAGCTGAAGTGAAAATACTCCTGAAATGCACTCGTTTTTTCAAAGAAATACACAATAATGGCTACACTTTTTAAATTACCTTTTCAAAATGTAAATATACATACTTGAGAAAAGATTCTGTGCTTTTTATTCAATACTACATTATATCTATATCTATCTATCTATCTATCTATCTATCTATCTATCTATCTATCTATCTATCTATCTAAAGAATTAGGCAGGCAATGCCAACCAAATTTCCCAATTACCTAAGACTGACCAGTTGCAGACCTAGAATTCAAGTCCAGTTTTCCATCATGCTTATCTGGATATTCTGTGAATGTCACATTACCTTTTAAGAGATATGGAGCAGATGCATCCACATTATCTTTCTAATTATAGTTATAATGGCAATAAAATTGCTATAGAATGAAAATATTTTATAAATGAAAAGGGTATTGGGTACAAATTTGTTAATAATCAAAACAAGATTGGTTCATTTTCTAAAGAAATTCCTGAATGGCAATCATTCAAGCTTCCACTGTTTATTCTGCCTGGAGTAAAGACTTTAGGAGAACAATCCCATGCCAATGACACACCAGTGCATATGAAAACTTGCTTTTATCATTCAGTATCTTGAATGCAAAAGAAATAATTATATATATATACATATATATATATATATATAAAATCCAAGAGGAATAATTTTTGTGACTGTTACTTCCTCGTTATACCAAAGAAAATTTATTCCCTTTTCTAAAACATATACGATTTTACTGATATTACTATAATTACTATGAATAATGTAGGAATATATTATAATATCATCAATGTTATATAATGTATAAGTAATATATATAATATATTTATAATAATTGATACTACTATAGTAACTATAATTAATACATGTACAAAACTGAATTTTGTGTTATATAAACTATGAAGGGCATAAGGAATGAGAACTCTAATATGCACCACATGCCTTAGTCACATAATTTATTGTTTTGTATGAGTACTGAGGGTTGAACTAGGACCCAGTTGCTGTCCCCGAGCCGTATTGCTCAGGTCTTGTACTCTACCACTTGATCCACACATCAATCTCCTACTATTTTTTTTTTGGAGGCTAATTGGTAGTATGAGACTCACATTTTTTTTCTGTCTGGGCTGGCTTCAAACAGCTATCCTCAGACCTCAGCCTCCCGAGCAGCTGGGAATTCAGACATAAGTCTTGTTACATATTTTTTAATTCCATGCATGGCAAGTTGTGTGTCATTATTTTTGTGAGTTCAAATATATTATGGTGTTTCATTTCTAAACCCATTCAGAATAAACAACCATTTATTGGGTAAAACTATATGTTGCAATAGAAATTGTAAATACACTTACTTTACTATCAATTTTCAAAGATAATGTTATAATATTTCTAATTCCTGGACCTAAAAAAAAATAAGCATCCCTTCCTTAACTGTCTCATTTTCAACAGTATAAAACCTACTCGAAAAACGTCTATCTTCAAGAAAGCAAGGCCCTCTAATCACATATTCACCTTCAAGTTATCCTCCTCATCTCTATATGGCCTTTTACAATGAATTTCCTCTCTAAGATTGGCTACACTTATCTACTAGACTCAACCTACCACAGCAAACTCTTTGTGAAACTTCCTAGATAAGGTTGTATGACCCATCCTCATCAGTCATTCTGCAGCCTCAGTGGAGAGTTTGTTCTTCTACTTTACCTGTAGACTATATCATCCTGTTATATTTCCTAGCAAAGAAATAATAGCAAGCAGGCATGAGCCTTGGTATATTCAGAGGTTCTTTGGTTTTGAATGTTTCCATTTCCATTTCCTTTCCTTCCTTGGTAAGTGAGTTGGAATAACAAAAACAAATCAATTTTGAAAGCAGTGTGTTTTAGTGTAAATGAAAAGATACTGATTTGAAAATACTGTCTGTAAAATGCATGGTTATTTCATTTCCTGTGTATAACTTACAGTATGTTTTGAAATTTGGTATAAATCATTCATCTTCTCAGAGTGAGAAAATGGCATGGCACTTTGTAACTTGTAGTCATTTGTTGCCACTTGTCCTATCCTATTTTCCCTGTACAGAGTTTGTAATAAACTATATGTAATTTATTTATTAATTATTTTTATTTATTGTTGGTTGTGGAGCTTGAACTTGGGGCTTGGGCACTATGCCTGAGCTCTTTGCTCAAGGCTAGCTCTCTACAACTTTTTTTAACTGTATTTTCTTTGTTGGTCATAGGGCTTGAACTCTGGGCCTGGACACTATCCCTCAGCTCTTGAGCTCAAGGCTAGCACTCTACCACTTGAGCCACAGTGCCACTTCCAGTTCTCTGCTGGTTTATTGGAGGTAAGAGTCTCACTGATTTGCTGCCCAGGCTGGCTTTGAACCACTATCCTCAGATCTCAGACTCCTTATTAGCTAGGATTACAGGTGTGAGCCACCAGCACCCAGCTTTAACTGTATTTTTTCTTTTCTTTTTGGTACTGGAGATCAAACCCAGGACATTGCACTTGCTAGCAAGTGTTTTGCAACAGAGCTACATCCCACCCCTAGATCTCTACAACTTTGAGCCACAGTACCCTTTTCAGTTATTGAGTGTTTATTTGGAGATAAAAATCTCATGGGGACATTTCTGCCTGGGCTGGCTTTGAACTGTGACTCTTAGATTCAGCATCCTGAGTAGTCATGATTTCAGACATGAGCCACTGGTGCTGGCTATATATATAATTTAAATTGTAGTTTTCTTCAAGTCTTTCATCCTACACTGAAGTGTTTTCTTCCAGCCTTTCTAATAAATATGTAATCTATTCAATTTCAAAACTACTGGTATGCCTCACATTTATTCATGGCATTTCTGAAATCCAAGTTCCTCTGGCTGTCAGGTGGATACTTTTGCCTGTACCAGGCAATGTTGTTGAACACATATCATCTGGCTAATTTGAGATCAGAGAATGTGAAGCTACCAGAGTCAGATAAAGAACTTGCAGGACAATTCAAGAAAAAGTCATGTACTGTCTGTATAGGTAAATAGGAAGGATATAGAGAAATTCTTATATTTGAGTGTGTGTGTGTGCACTTTGGTGTTCAATTCTTTATCTGTTACTATACTATTTTACACATTCATTAGTATAAAAACATAATATTTTCATAAATATATATGTGCAGATCACAGTCTTCAAAATCCAGACAACCACCTCCATGGGCATCGCTTTCATGTGTTGCTCTTTGGGTAATGAGGATGAAATCTGAAATGGTTCTGTGGTAGAGAAATTGCTCTGAGAGATCCATGTGTATTTCCTTCAATAGGTTGCATGTTCCAACTCTAAAATAGGAAGTCTGTCATTAGACCTGACAGTGTTATATATTTATAAGGAAAATTATGACAAATGTATAAATGTCAGTACTTTCCTAGCCCTGATTAGGTTCCATAGAGTTAGCTGCATTACATCTTGACAGGAAAGTCTGATGAGGTTCATTAACTGACTTTTACCTATATAAGAAGAAATCCTGTAAAAGAAGCCTCTCCTCAATTACAAGAAAAGATAAGTTTGGACGTTTTTGAGTAGAGGAATTTGGCATTTGCCTTGGATCCTTTATTGGTAATGAGTATTTATCACTGTGTTCCAAATTGTCTCCTCCTAGGTTCCCTAAGCAATTACACATAAGCCTCATTCCATAACAAATCTTTAAATCCTTCTTTTATTTTATGATCATTGTTGTTGTTTTGCAGCTCCTGGAGCCTGAACTCAGGGCCTGGGCACTATCCCTGAGCCTCTTTTTGCACAGCACTACTTCTGGCTTTTTCTGAATTGTTTATTGGAGGTAAGATTCCAGCAGTTTTTTCTGCCTGGGCTGACTTTGAATCACAATGCTCAGATCTCACCCTCCTGAGTAGCTAGGATTACAGGTGTGAACCACTCGTGCCTGGGAAGTCCTTCTCCTTTAGATATTCTAACAGCCTGCTATCCAAGGACACTCTAAGATATTAGATGGACCTGTACCAATAGTTCCTTCACACTCTCAGCTTCTGTTATGTCTATGGGGTGCCTTTTGCATCTTATATTGAATCTATTTCACAATTCTCTTCCTAATCCATGATTCTAGATCTGTGTTACAAATAAATACCTAAAATTAGTGGCTACAAACCCTAAATTATTCAACTACTAATTTCAGTTAAATTTTATTGCTATATGATTGATCTTTGGTACAAATCTGAGCTTCTTGTCACCTTCTTGCATCTACCTCTTGGCATGAGCAGAGCCTGGGCCTATTCTAAATCAATTGCAAGAGACTAGCAAAAGAATAGTATTCCTGACTAGGAGTCAGAACAAGTAGTTGAGTGCCTGAAAGAAGCAATGAATTCCCAGTATGGGAAGGAGTGGGAGAAACAACAGCCTAGAAAGCAAACTGGTGGTCACACCCTTTAACCCTTCTCCTTAGGGGAAACTGAACCTCCTGCAAAGTGGCAGTGAGATAATTCACCTAGGGCATTTTCTAATATGAAGGAAGGTGCCATGACTACAACTCACTTGTAGTCAAAAAGAGGGAAATTCTTTGTATCCCCCTCAGGCTCAGGCTCAGTTTAGCTACATCTTAGACTTTGTCTACTCTATTACTACCAGAACATCATGATGAGAAAGAAAGTGTGATCTCCTGGCTTCTGACTGGCCCTGTGGGAAATGAGCCCACTTTCAGTTTTGAATCTGTTCCTTATGACAAGGCTATGGATGATGGTGGGAAAGCACATTCTCTGAAATGTGCCCTAGTATCAGATCTCTTTAGAGAAAGTCAAGGAATGACAGATTCTCCCTGAGAAAGTAAGTTTGTCTATTCCAAACAGGTCAATTAATACCTGATTCTGAGGCCCAGGTGGAGGTCCTTCACTAGATCCTCTGAGCTGGAGTGGAAGTTAGCTCTGACTTCAAGCCATCTTCACATTTCTTCAGCTGTTTCTCATGAACCGAAAGGTCACAGGAGTTGAATTAAGAAACAAGGAGAAATGAGAGTAGCAGAAGAATTGTCAGCATGGGAGGAATTAGAAACTTTGGTTCAAAAAAATTAGAAACTTTGTTTCAAACATGCCAGCCATGGGCTGGGAAGGTGGCTCAGTGGTACAGTGCTTGCTTTGCATGCCTGAGGCTGGGTTCAACTCCTCAGCACCACATAAGCAAATAGAAAAAAGCTGGAAGTGGCACTGTAGTAGAGCGCTAGCCTTGAGCTGAAGAGCTGAGGGACAGAGCCCAGGCCCAGAGTTCAGGCCCCACGACCAGACCCAAAAACAAAACAAAACAAAAATGCCAGCCATTCCTGGCAGTTCAGGGCTAGGCCAGGGCCTTGGAGGAGCCTTCCCTCACACACTTCCTGGTGCGTCCATAGAAGGAAGCATCACTGTTGCCTCTAGGCCACCGGCGTCGCCCAGCCCCCAGGCCCTCTGCCCTGGCCTTCCACACGGCCTGAGTTTACCTCCAAGTTGTGGCCTTTGTTCTTGAAATGCTTCAGCCACTGGTTGTCATATTTCTCCTTGTCCACCTTGGAGGAACTTGCTACTCCTTTTCCTCAGGCTAGGCCCCGCGGGATCTGTCCCAATCACTGCACCTTACCTACACTCCCCAGAACCGGTTGCCATTAGGGCTGCCATTGAAGGAACCAGCTGGCCTGCTGCCTCCTTCCTCCTGTGGCCAACCCTCTTCTTCCCTTAGCTCCCAGCCCCAATCCCAGCATGGCTACTCTAAAAAAACTGCAGGCTTGAGCTGCCTCAAAAGTGGTGGAATGTGCAGCTGGCTGAGAGCAGGAGGCAGAGTAGATCTCTGGTCAGTGTCCTTCACTTCACTTACTCATATATTAATTGTATTATTTTAGTATTTAAATTTTGGATCTCTTATGTATTTTCTTATTAAGCCTTTGGGGAATAGCTAGTAGAAATATATTCCCAAAATTCGGATTGTCTGTTGTTTAATTCTTTCTTTGGATATGGAGGGATGTGTTAAATAGTTATAATCGTCATGAACTCACATTTCTGCCATTCAGAAAATAATTGCTTATGCATTTGTTATCAATTATTTACAAAACTTGAAACTTTTAAAGTTTCAAATATTACAGGAAGATCTTTGATTCATTTTGAGTGGATGCTTGTAAGTAGGTTGAGGTTGAGATGTTGCATACATTCATGTGTGTGTGTGTGTGTGCGTGTGTGTGTGTGTGTGTGTGTGTGTGTAGAGGATGTACATGCATTATTGAAATCAGGGATACTGATGATGAGCGCTGGTCTGCAACTTGTTTCCTGTTTCTGAGATAATATATTGGGATGTTTCTTTGTTGGTGGTAGGCTCTGACTACTTGCCTTTGCCTGATGTCCACTTTCTAGCTCAATTTTTCAATTAAACCTTTTTATTTCTCTGATACTGCTTTGTCTCTAGTCTGCCATCTAGGATCTTCCTTTTGCTCTTTAAAAATTAACATTTAATATAAATTTTACCTCCTTAGTGATTTTTTCTTTAATTTACATTTTGAAAACTCTTTTTTTTTAGTTTTTCTTTATTTTTATTGTGAAAATACTGTACAGAGGGGTTACAATTACATGGGCAAGACAATGAGTACATTTCTTATCAAGCATTGTAGCCTCCTCCTTTGTTTCCCCTTCCCATCCTCCTTCCTTGCCCCCCCCAACCCTCCCGCTCCCCTTGCCACCCTCCCCACAAAGTTGCAAAGTTCGCTTTTGACATAACAACTTGTACATCTCATTGTTGTAATGGGGACATTTTGAAAACTCTTTTGATATCAAACTCCATGGTTTTAGCAAATACTAAGTATCCATGAAGAAAAACCATTTTGAAATCTCTTTTCAATGTAATAATACCTGGACACATTTGCTAGCACCAAAATCTTAAAATCATTTTGTAGTTTTAGTTTAAAATGCCCTCCCCCCCCCTTTTTTGGCATGCAGTGCCAGATTATTCCTGGGTACAGTGATAACAGTTTTATGCATTAAAATATCAGATAATTCATAATATATTTGCTCAATATATTTCCTTGATAGGTATGCACAAAAATAACACTCATAATCAAGTACATTAATTTCAAAGGTTGATTACCATTTTATCTAGGGGCAAAGTACCAAGATATAGCAGACCTCTGTCCCAAAGCTTTAAGAAGGATTTCAACACCTGACAAGTGCTGAAAAAAGAAAGTAAAAAAAATACCTTTGCCAAAAACATATAGAATCTCCACTCTTAAACAAAAACAGGTACTAAGAATAGAATACTTTTTTTTATAACATTTCTTAGAGATTCTGTCTCTATATCATCATATAAATTGACCTTTAAACACTCCATAGGTGGGCCTTAGTCTTCTGGGCCTCTAAAGAAAACTGGGGGAGAGGATCATCAACCTGGATTTTTTAATTGTTATTGTTAAGGTAATGTACATACAGGTCATCATTTTATGTCAGGTAATGAGTACATTTCTTGTTGGATATTCTCACCACTTCCTTTGCTTGCTATCTCTCTGTTTTTCCCTCCTGTCCCTGTCCACAAATGGTATAGTTCATGGTCAACATAGTATCTACATCATTTTTCTGTTCTCCTTGAATTTCTGTGGCTCCCCCACTCCCCATAAATGAACAAACAAGAAAAGAAAAATCTCTCTTGTTTCCATTTCTTGGAATTCATCTCAATATAAACATTAGTAATTTTATGAGAGTATCAGGCTCTGTCCACACATACTTCCTGTGCCCATCATAATTCCCACCAGATTCTAAGGTCCACAAAATAATTCACTTTCCACACAGAAAGAAGCTGAGGATCAGAAATATTAAGTAACTTACTGGGAATACTGGGCTGAGCATAGTGGCTCACTCTTAAAGAATTACCTACTCAAGAGAGTGAGATCTGAAGATCATACTTTAAAACCAATGCAGGTTGACATACCCATTAGACATTTATCTCCAGTTAAACAGCAGAAAGCCAGAATTGTGTGTTTCAAGTGGTAGAGCTAGAATACCACCAGACTTGAATGGGAAACGTAAAGGACAGTGCCAATTCAATGATTTTTAAGAACCAGTACTGGCCCATACACAACCTCAGACAAACCACACCACACATCATACATACGCGCACACACACACCACTTCCCTTAAAAGTGCTATTAGTAATGAAATCCAAATATAGTTTTTTATTTTTTTATTTTTATTTTTTTGTCAGTCGTGGGGTTTGAACTCTGGGCTTGGACACTATCCCTCAGTTCTTCAGCTCAAGGCAAGTGCTGTACCACTTGAGCCACAGCACCACTTCCGGTTTTCTAGTGGTTTTTTGGAGATAAAAGTCTCATGGCGTTTCCTGCCCGGGCTGGCTTTGAACCGTGATCCTCAGATCTCAGCCTCCAGTGTAGCTAGGATTACAAGCATGAGCCCCCAGCTCCCAGCTCAGTTGTTTTTTGTTTTTTGTTTTTTGTTTTTTTGGTGAACATTCTGTACAGAGGGGTTCCAATTACATGGGCAAGATAATGAGTACATTTCTTATCAAGCATTGCAGCCTCCTCCTTTGTTTACCCTTCACATCCCTTCAGCTTTTATTTTTATATGTTTTATTATTGGCTTTAGTGAAGTTTGACCTGGTAGTCTCTACTAATGAGCCACAACTCGAGAACTTTCTTGGAATTACTACCCACATCTCTGCTCAGAGAAACATTCTCTTGGTTAAGACTTCCTCCTTTTCCACTTGGCTCTCCTTGTCTCAGTTTGTTCTTTTGGGACTAATATCTTAGAATTTTCTGTGTTGCATGGTCTGTAAATTGATTGATCTAGTAGATCTCAGCCATCCTAATAACTAGGATTATAGGTGGCAACTACTGTACTGGATGGTACCTGCCTTGTTAAGTTTATTTTAAGTTCACCAATCAGTGAAGGTTTTTAGAACTCAGCCATGAACACTTTGTGCTCAGAATTGGGAACTTGTTAGGTCCAGGAATGCAGGGGAAGCATTGTGTGCTATTTCATACTTGTTTGCTTTAATGGCAGCTTCCACCTATTGTTTATTGTAAGAAATTTGTGCAGTTAAAAACAGCTCCTGGGAGACAGATGCACTGTACTAACTGTTGCTCTCGGAACACAGGAGGAAGGAAAAGAAGTTCTGAAAGAGTCATACTTGGGCTCTCAAATGCGTATGCACATAGAAGTGTGTGGCTCATAGACTGTGAAACATAGTTGTTCAATGATAATTAACTCACACAGACTCAGCCACGGCAGGGTGGGCTTGGAGTCTTTCTGAGAGGCTTTGGCCCAGGCACTGTGGGCAACATTGACAGAGAAGTCTTCGGTGCAATACCACGGACAGCAAGTGAGCCCTCAGTAGTCCTTAGCCCTTGACAATTCTACCTAGGGGTGTGAACCCTTGACCGAGTCCTATATAACCTGTTACACAGCAACCCAACTACTGAAGTTATTTTGAGCCTAAAAGAAAATCTGCATTCATAAGGCAGCCACAAATGAGAAGCTGATGATATCCCATACTCAAATCCTTCTCCAGGAGAACAGAGTTTAAGGCTGTCCACACATTTGGGAAGTGGGATTCTGAGGGGTGCTAAGGGATGTTTAGGTAGGGAAATTGGAGTTAATTATCAGCTTGTGAATTCCTAACCCAACTTCCTGGCTCAGTAAGTGGTGAGTTTATCATGATCTCAAAATGGAGTTTACAACCCCTGGTCCAAATTCTAGGTATTCTTGTTAGAGCTTCCAGTTTTCCCCTTATGGCAAATAAAGTGACATCATGAAGGTCAGAGAAAGGACATTTATTAGATGGCAGCCATGACAAGACAGCACCTTAGCGCACCTTCAGAATACTAAGCAATACTCACCTACTTTTCTATTCACCCATGTTGTTAGGTCTGAGGTGTGTCTGGGGGTCCTTCAAAACAGGAAGATGTAGGGCAGAGCCTAAGAGCCTAAGACTGGCCTGCCACTTTGTCTATAAACTAACTTGGTTGGTGGATGCTCTGAGTAGTGCTCTATAAATCTGTGCATGTCTTCCACTAGATTTGGCTACTCTCTACTACCTAAATTATCTATGGTTGGGTCATATATTGTTATTGCTGCTGGGTGGTGGCTCCATTGTGATATCACTTTATTCTGCTGACCTAGGGGTTGAGTAGGTGAGACTGATGACACCTCATTTGCATCTTTCTCAACAACCAATAGCAGGGGAGTATTTAGGCTCCACCCACATTCTTAGTTACCTAGTGCTGCCTTGGATTCCAGAACAAACTTGACAAACAGACATAAAAGGGAGATGATGGTTTTAATGCAGCAGTCACAGATGGAGAGAGAGATGAGGAACTTCAAGGATGTGGTGCAAAAGCCACAGGTAGATTGGAAGGAGAAAACAAAGACGTGAACACGGAGGGCACCACCTGGATAGAAAAGGAGGGGCAGTTTGAACAAATGAGTGCCTAAAGAGAGAATACAGAGCAAGGTGTGAGGCTTGAAGAGGATCTGGAGATCAAAGTACAACAGACTGCTTGTCCAGAACC